>NW_027590434.1:167380-174880 GCF_964213995.1 Mustelus asterias
CCTCCCCCCCACCTTCCCTCCACCTCCCCTCCACCTCCCCTCCAGCGTCACCCCACCTCCCCTCCACTCCACCTCCCCTCCACCTCCCCTCCACTTCCCCTCCACCTTCCCTCCACCTCCCCCCCACCGCCCCCCCACCCCCCGCCACCTCCCCTCCAGCTTCACCCCACCTCCATCCACCTCCCCCCACCTCCCCCCCACCTCCCCTCCACCTCCCCTCCACCTCCCCTCCACTCCACCTCCCCCCCACGTTCCCTCCACCTCCCCTCCACCTCCCCTCCAGCTTCACCCCACCTCCCATCCACCTCCCCCCACCTCCCCTCCGCCTCCCCCCCACCTCCCCTCCACCTCCCCTCCACTCCACCTCCCCCCACCTTCCCTCCACCATCCCTCCACCTCCCCTCCAGCTTCACCCCACCTCCCCTCCACCTCCCCTCCGCCTCCACTCCGTCTCCCCTCCACCTCCCCTCCAGCTTCACCCCACCTCCCCTCCGCCTCCCCCCCACCTCCCCTCCACCTCCCCTCCACTCCACCTCCCCCCCACCTTCCCTCCACCTCCCCTCCACCTCCCCTCCAGCTTCACCCCACCTCCCCTCCACTTCCCCTCCACCTCCCCCCAACCTTCCCTCCACCTCCCCCCCACCTCCCCTCCACTTCCCCTCCACCTCCCCCCAACCTTCCCTCCACCTCCCCCCGCCTCTCCCCCACCTCCCCTCCGCCTCCCCCCCACCTCCCCTCCACCTCCCCTCCATCTCCCCCACCTCTCCCCCACCTCCCCTCCACTCCAACTTCCCTCCACCTCCCATCCACCTCCCCCCCACCTTCCCTCCACCATCTCTCCACCTCCCCTCCACCTCCCCTCCGCCTCCCCTCCCCTCCCCTCCACCTCCCCTCCACCGCTCTTATTTGTATTTTTCCACTTCTGAAATCTCCCTCTCCATCTTGTCCTCCAGCCCCCAGCTGCCACCTTTCTCAGCCTTTATCACCATTTATATTCCCTTTGGGCCAATTCCAGTCCCACCCACCCTCTCGGTATCAATCCTGTCCTATTTTCCTTGTCTTTAGCTCTGACCAAGGGTCATCCAGACTCGAAGCGTTGGCTCTATTCTCTCTCGTCAGATGCCCTCAGACCTGCTGAGATTTTCCAGCGTTTTCTGTTTCAGACACCAGCATCCTCAGTCTTACACCCGGCTTCAGTTCACCCCATGGAATCTCACAGCACAGGAGGAGGCCATTTGTTCCATCATTCCCATGTTAGCTCCTTAGTCCTACTTCCCGGCTCTTCCCATAGCCCTCGTCTCAAGCCCTGCTGAACCATGTCTGTTGGATTTGTTTGAATACAGGTCGAATGTCGATAATAGAACATAGAACATTCCAGCGCAGTACAGGCCCTTCGGCCCTCGATGTTGCACCGACCAGTGGAACCAATCTAAAGCCCCTCTAATCTACACTATTCCAATATCATCCATATGTTTATCCAATAACCATTTGAATGCTCTTAATGTTGACGAGTCCACCACTGCTGCAGGCAGGGCATTCCACGCCCTTACTACTCTCTGAGTAAAGAACCTACCTCTAACACCTGTCCTATAGCTCTCACCCCTCAATTTAAAGCTATGTCCCCTCGTGCTAGCCAACACCATCCGAGGAAAAAGGCTCTCACTATCCACCCTATCTAATCCTCTGATCATCTTGTATGCCTCTATTAAGTCACCTCTTAACCTTCTTCTCTCTAACGAAAACAACCTCAAGCCCCTCAGCCTTTCCTCATACGATTTTCCCACCATACCAGGCAACATCCTGGTAAATCTCCTCTGCACCCTTTCCAACACTTCCACATCTTTCCTATAATACGGCGACCAGAACTGAACGCAATACTCCAAATGCGGCCGCACCAGAGTTTTGTACAGTTGCAGCTTGACCTCCTGGCTCCGAAACTCAATCCCTCTACCAATAAAATCTAACACACCGTACGCCTTCTTAACAACCCTAATGGCAAAGGTTATGGGGTGACACAGTGGTTAGCACTGCTGCCTCACAGTGCCAGGGACCCGGGGTGGCACGGTGGCACAGTGGTTAGCACTGCTGCCTCACAGCACCAGGGACCCGGGGCAGCACGGTGACACAGTGGGTTAGCACTGCTGCCTCATAGCGCCAGGGACCTGGGGCAGCACGGTGGCACAGTGGTTAGCACTGCTGCCTCACAGCGTCAGGGACCCGGGGCAGCACGGTGGCACAGTGGGTTAGCACTGCTGCCTCACAGCGCCAGGGACCCGGGGCAGAACGGTGGCACAGTGGGTTAGCACTGCTGCCTCACAGTGCCAGGGACCCGGGGCAGCACGGTGGCACAGTGGTTAGCACTGCTGCCTCACAGCGTCAGGGACCCGGGGCAGCACGGTGGCACAGTGGGTTAGCACTGCTGCCTCACAGTGCCAGGGACCCGGGGCAGCACGGTGGCACAGTGGTTAGCACTGCTGCCTCACAGTGCCAGGGACCCGGGGCGGCACGGTGACACAGTGGTTAGCACTGCTGCCTCACGGTGCCAGGGACCCGGGGCGGCACGGTGACACAGTGGTTAGCACTGCTGCCTCACAGCGCCAGGGACCCGGGTTCAATTCCTGGCCTGGGTCACTTGGCTTGTGTGGCTTTTGCTACCAAATAAACCTGTTGGACTTTAACCTGGTGTTGTTAAACTTCTTACTGTGTTCACCCCAGTCCAACGCCGGCATCTCCACATCCTGGGTCACTATCACAGAGATATATCTGTGCAGAGTCTGCACGCTCTCCCCGTGTCTGCGTGGGTTTCCTCCGGGTGCTCCGGTTTCCTCCCACAGTCCGAGAGACGTTCTGGTTAGGGTGCATTGGCCGTGCTAAATTCTCGCTCAGTGTTACCCGAACACGTGCCGGAGTGTGGCGACTGGGGGATTTTCACAGTAACTTCATTGCAGTGTTAATGTAAACCTGCTTGTGACACTAATAAATAAATAAACTTTAAACCTTGAGAGAGGAGAACATCCTCAATATTCAGGATTAGATTTTGGACTATCAGCAGGGCTGGCGTGTAACAAGCCAGCTCAGTAATGCAGCCTTACTGTGGTAAGGCCACCCCCCCACGCTCTGCCCCCACCAGCTCTCTGAATACTTCTTTTCGATACACTTATCCGATTCCACTGTGAAAGTTCTTGTTGAATCTTACTTTCACTCCCCTTTCAAAGCGACACATTGCAATCTGTGGACAGCCCGAGGGTAATAACAGACCACAGACTCATAGAAGTTTACAGCATGGAAACAGGCCCTTCGGCCCAACATGTCCGTACCGTCCCTTTTTTATTAAACCACTAAGCTAATCCCAATTGCCCGCATTTGGCCCATATCCCTCTATACCCATCGTACCCATGTAACTGTCTAAATGCTTTTTAAAAGACAAAATTGTACCCGCCTCCACTACTACCTCTGGCAGCTTGTTCCAGACACTCGCCACCCTCTGTGTGAAAAAACTGCCCCTCTGGACCCTTTTGGATCTCTCCCCTCTCACCTTAAACCTATGCCGTCTAGTTTTAGGCTCTCCTACCTTTGGGAAAAGATATTGACTATCTAGCTGATCTGTGCCCCTCATTATTTTATAGACCCCCCTCAGCCTCCTACACTCAAGAGAAAAAAGTCCCAGTCTATTCAGCCTCTCCTATAACTCAAACCATCAAGTCCCCGGTAGCATCCTAGTAAATCTCTTCTGCACTCTTTCTAGTTCAATAATATCCTTTCTATAAAGTAGTAAAGTTTATTTATCAGTGTCACAAGTAAGGCTTACATTAACACTGCAATGAAGTTATTGTTAGCACTGCTGCCTCATAGCGCCAGGGACCCGGGTTCAATTCCCGGCTCGGGTCACTGTCTGTGGGAAGTCTGCACGTTCTCCCCGTGTCTGCGTGGGTTTCCTCCGGGTTCCCCGGTTTCCTCCCACAATCTAAAGACGTGCTGGTTAGGGTGCATTGGCCGTGCTAAATTCTCCCTCAGTGTACCTGAACAGGCGCCGGAGTGTGGCGACCAGGGGAATTTCACAGTAACCTCATTGCAGTGTTAATTTCTTCAACACTATTATTCTCACGAAACCCATCTACAAACTCTGTGGCCTGGGCCTCGGCACCTCCCTCTGAGACTGGGTCCTGAACTTCTTAACTCACAGACCACAATCAGTAAGGATAGGCAACAACACCCCCTCCACGATCATCCTCAACACTGGTGCCCCACAAGGCTGTGTCCTCAGCCCCCTACTATACTCCTTATACACCTATCACTGTGCGGCCAAATTCCCCTCCAATTCGATTTTCAAGTTTGCTTTCGGATCTCAGACAATGACGAGACAGAGTACAGGAATGAGATAGAGAATCTGGTGAACCGGTGCGGCAACAATAATCTCTCCCTCAATGTCAACAAAACGAAGGAGATTGTCATCGACTTCAGGAAGCGTAAAGGAGAACATGCCCCTGTCTACATCAATGGGGACGAAGTAGAAAAGGCCGAGAACTTCAAGTTTTTAGGTGTCCAGATCACCAACAACCTGTCCTGGTCCCCCCCATGCCAACACTATAGTTAAGAAATCCCACTAACGCCTCTACTTTCTCAGAAGACTAAGGAAATTTGGCATGTCAACTATGACTCTCACCAATTTTTACAGATGCACCATAGAAAGCATTCTTTCTGGTTGTATCACAGCTTGGTATGGGGCTCCTGCTCTGCCCAAAACCACAAGGAACTACAAAAGGTCGTGAATGTAGCCCAATCCATCACTCAAACCGGCCTCCCATCCATTGACTCTGTCTAAACTTCCCGCTGCCTCGGGGAAAAGCAGCCAGCATAATCAAAGACCCCACAAACCCCAACATTTTCTCTTCCACCTTCTTCCGTCGGGGAAAAAGATACAAAAGTCTGAGGTCACGTGCCAACCGACTCAAGAACAGCTTCTTCCCTGCTGCCGTCAGACTTTTGAATGGACCTACCTCGCATTAAGTTGATCTTTCTCTACACCCTAGCTGTGACTGTAACACTACATTCTGCACTCTCTCCTTTCCTTCTCTATGAATGGTATGCTTTGTATAGCGTGCAAGAAACAATACTTTTCATTGTATGTTAATACATGTGACAATAATAAATCAAATCAAATAATGTAAGCCTTACTTGTGACACTAATAAATAAACTTTGCTTTATAATTAATAAATAAATTCTGCACCCACTGCCTGACCGGCGTCTTTTGAGGAAAGGAGCCTGTCATCACTCGCCAGCCCGCCCACCCCCCTCCCTCACCGATGTGGCCAAGATGTAACTCTCGTCCACACGATGCGGTTGACTCTCTGCACCACTGCGAGCAAACGGTTGCACAGAAGCCCACCTTCGCAGCAGCAAACACAACCTGGTGAGTTTCGCCCACATCCCCAGAGCAAATCGAGATAAGGGGAGTGTGAAAACAATCCTCCTCTGCCTTCACCCGGCGAGTTCTGCGAAGGAGGAGCGTTTCACCTTCTCACCTCACAGTTCAACCCCACCGTCTGGAGATTCCCAACCCCGGCGCCAACTGGTGCAAAGGTCGGGGGCCAGAGTTTGTGCGACGTGGCTGAGGACTGAGATAGAAACTCCAGCCACTCCTCTGATCATAAAACATAGAACATTCCAGCGCAGTACAGGCCCTTCGGCCCTCGATGTTGCGCCGACCTGTGAAACCAATCTAAAGCCCATCTAACCTACACTATTCCAATATCATCCATATGATCAGAGAGTTTCAAAGCAGAGGGGGAAGGCAGGACCTACTGAGCCTTCCGTTCACCCTTTGCCAACAGCCTTCCCTAGTCTGAGGAAAGACAAAGATTTTTGCATCATTTTGGCATAATAGGATAACAAAAATGAGGTCTGTTGTTCTAAGGGCCGCAATTATCCCTCAAACAACATGACAAAAACAGATCATCTGGTCATTAGCACATAGCTGTGGATCTTGCTGTGCACAACAGATATACTCGAGTCCCCAGGGCCCTCCACCCCTCGTTCCCCCTCCTTAAAACATATCTCGACAAATTTGGTGCCAATATCTCCTCGTGTGACTTAGTTTGTATAAAAGGCAATCGCTCCTTGCTCCATCTACTAAAAGCTTTGTCCAATTAGAATTTTTTATTGCCCTCTGGGCTGATCCAACCTCGTGTCAACGCTTGGCGGTGTTAGAAAAACTCTTGTTCCATAAATAAGTTCAGTATCTGATTGGAGGATGGATTAAAGTGGCGTTAACAGCTGGTAAGGGTGATCGTAGAATTTTACATCACAAAAGGCCATTCAGCCATTTTGAAAGATCTATCCAATTAGACCCTGCTCCCCCCGCCCCACCCCCCCCGCACTTTCCTCCCACATAGCCCTGAAAATGAGTCACCTTATTCAGTATTTCTCCAATTCCCCCTTTTGAAAGTTCCTGTTGAATCTGCTTCCACCACCCTTTCAGGCAGCGCCTTCCAGATCACAACAACTCATGGACAAGTTGGGCCGAAGGGCCTGTTTCCATGCTGTAAACCTCTATGACTAACTCGCTGTGTAAAAATGAACATTCTCCTCATCTCCCCGTCTGGTTCTTTCCCCGATTCTCTTCAATCCGTGTCCCCCCCTCTCTGGTTACCCACCCTCCTGACACTGGAAACACTTTCTCCTGATTCACTCAATCCAAACCCTTCCTGATTCTGAACGCCTCGATTCAATCTCCCCCTTAACCTTCGCCGCTCCGAGGGGAATGATCCCAGCTTCTCCCAGTCCCTCCAACTTAACTGAAGTCCCTCATCCCTGGGAACATTCTAGAAAATCTCCCTCCCGCACCCTCTCCCAAGGCCTCGACATCCTTCCTGAGGCGTAGAATGGCACACAGCCCTGCAGCTGGGGTCTAAACAGTCATTTACTCCCTGCCTCTGTTTGTACATTTCAGAATCCCCGATGCTTTTTAAACAGCTCCATTATCTTGTCCTACCTCCTTCAGAAATCCCATCCAATGAACGGAGAGTCAAAAACCGAGGCAGTTAATAAGATGGAGAGTGTGGAGAGACACACAGGGGAGGCGCAGTACTGAGCCCAAAGTCAGTGGGCCGGTATTCAGCCCATTTCATCGTGTCTGAACCAAAAAAAAAATCAATGGCCTCCAACACAGCCCAGACCGAAAACAGCCTCAGCAACTGCCCCGTGAAAAGCAGCTGCTCTCCGTACCCCACATGTGGAGTTATTGCAAACAGGTCTCATCAACAGATTAGCAAACAGAAGTGTACGGAGGCACTGCAGCAGGTAGAAAACAGAAGATTCATAGCGGCACTGTCAGAACGGAGAGGTTACAAGAAAAACCAAACAGACTGGGGCTCTCGTCCTGAGAAGAGAGGAGACTGAAGGGCGACCCGATAGAAATCTTTAAAGTTACAAAAGAGTTTTACAGGTTACACATACGTTTCCACTTGTGGGGGAAACCAGAGCCACAAGGCCAGTCAACG
>NW_027590434.1:179880-344880 GCF_964213995.1 Mustelus asterias
GGATGCCCTTCCGTGCAAAATCCTTCAAAATATCACTGATAAGATTCACGCCGGAGTGATAGAGCTTCGCCACACTGGCCTGGGGAAAGAACATCTTAAATACTGCAACTGTGAGCCCGTCTGACGCCACTCACAAATGACTTTAACGAAGCGCAGAGTGCGGGTCTACCCCTGGGTGTAGACCCTCCTGACAGCCCCGACACATGCCCTCCCACTCAGCCTTTGCGACAACTGCACCGATGAAACACTTGCCTTCCGTTTGGTGAAACCTTCCTCCTGCCCCGAAACTCTCCTCCCTAAAATCCACAGCATTGCTCCCCTTTGCTGTTTCCCAAAACATCTCTGGGAACCTCACACGGGCGCCAGTTAACACGCGATCCTCTGGTCACAATTGTTACGCAATTCCTGCACCACCTCCCCCCCCCCACACAGAAACATGATCCCGACACACACGCTGTTGTACCTTTTTGAAAAGTCATTACGCGAGAGCGTTGGTGTGATATGTGGCTTCGAGAAATGCATCCAGGAGTGAAATGAGTGTGCATGTACTGTTTGCAAGTTCTCGGTAAGCTGACAGAAGGACAGCCAATCACCTCCTCCAAACAATGCATAATAAATGCTCACTTTGACATTGAGTGCCACAGCGCACAACGTGAGCCTATCGAGGCACGGGGGCGCAGGGCTCTGTGTATACACGCTCACTGTGAATCCCCACAACACAATAATAACCCAATCACAGTGTCCCTGAGACAGTAACCCAATCACAGATCCCTGAGACAGGAACCCAATCACAGTGTGAGACAGTAACCCAATCACAGTGTGAGACAGTAACCCAATCACAGTGTCCCTGAGACAGGAACCCAATCACAGTGTGAGACAGTAACCCAATCACAGTGTCCCTGAGACAGTAACCCAATCACAGTGTGAGACAGTAACCCAATCACAGTGTGAGACAGTAACCCAATCACAGTGTCCCTGAGACAGGAACCCAATCACAGTGTGAGACAGTAACCCAATCACAGTGTGAGACAGTAACCCAATCACAGTGTCCCTGAGACAGGAACCCAATCACAGTGTGAGACAGTAACCCAATCACAGTGTCCCTGAGACAGTAACCCAATCACAGTGTGAGACAGTAACCCAATCACAGTGTGAGACAGTAACCCAATCACAGTGTCCCTGAGACAGTAACCCAATCACAGTGTGAGACAGTAACCCAATCACAGTGTCCCTGAGACAGTAACCCAATCACAGTGTGAGACAGTAACCCAATCACAGTGTCCCTGAGACAGTAACCCAATCACAGTGTGAGACAGTAACCCAATCACAGTGTGAGACAGTAACCCAATCACAGTGTCCCTGAGACAGTAACCCAATCACAGATCCCTGAGACAGGAACCCAATCACAGTGTGAGACAGTAACCCAATCACAGTGTGAGACAGTAAGCCAATCACAGTGTCCCTGAGACAGTAACCCAATCACAGTGTGAGACAGTAACCCAATCACAGTGTGAGACAGTAACCCAATCACAGTGTCCCTGAGACAGGAACCCAATCACAGTGTGAGACAGTAACCCAATCACAGTGTCCCTGAGACAGTAACCCAATCACAGTGTGAGACAGTAACCCAATCACAGTGTGAGACAGTAACCCAATCACAGTGTGAGACAGTAACCCAATCACAGTGTGAGACAGTAACCCAATCACAGTGTGAGACAGTGACCCAATCACAGTGTCCCTGAGACAGGAACCCAATCACAGTGTGAGACAGTAACCCAATCACAGTGTCCCTGAGACAGTAAACCAATCACAGTGTGAGACAGTAACCCAATCACAGTGTCCCTGAGACAGTAACCCAATCACAGTGTGAGACAGCAACCCAATCACAGTGTGAGACAGTAACCCAATCACAGTGTCCCTGAGACAGTAACCCAATCACAGTGTGAGACAGTAACCCAATCACAGTGTGAGACAGTAACCCAATCACAGTGTCCCTGAGACAGTAACCCAATCACAGATCCCTGAGACAGGAACCCAATCACAGTGTGAGACAGTAACCCAATCACAGTGTCCCTGAGACAGTAACCCAATCACAGTGTGAGACAGTGACCCAATCACAGTGTCCCTGAGACAGTAACCCAATCACAGTGTGAGACATTAACCCAATCACAGTGTGAGACAGTAACCCAATCACAGTGTGAGACAGTAACCCAATCACAGTGTCCCTGAGACAGTAACCCAATCACAGTGTGAGACAGTAACCCAATCACAGTGTGAGACAGTAACCCAATCACAGTGTGAGACAGGAACCCAATCACAGTGTCCCTGAGACAGTAAACCAATCACAGTGTGAGACAGTAACCCAATCACAGTGTCCCTGAGACAGTAACCCAATCACAGTGTGAGACAGTAACCCAATCACAGTGTCCCTGAGACAGTAAACCAATCACAGTGTGAGACAGTAACCCAATCACAGTGTCCCTGAGACAGTAACCCAATCACAGTGTGAGACAGTAACCCAATCACAGTGTGAGACAGGAACCCAATCACAGTGTCCCTGAGACAGTAACCCAATCACAGTGTGAGACAGGAACCCAATCATAGTGTCCCTGAGACAGTAACCCAATCACAGTGTGAGACAGTAACCCAATCACAGTGTGAGACAGTAACCCAATCACAGTGTGAGACAGTAACCCAATCACAGCGTCCCTGAGATAATAACCCAATCACAGTGTCCCTGAGACAGTAACCCAATCACAGATCCCTGAGACAGGAACCCAATCACAGTGTCCCTGAGGCAGTAACCCAATCACAGATCCCTGAGACAGGAACCCAATCACAGTGTGAGACAATAACCCAATCACAGTGTGAGACAGTAACCCAATCACAGTGTGAGACAGTAACCCAATCACAGTGTCCCTGAGACAGTAACCCAATCACAGTGTCCCTGAGACAGTAACCCAATCACAGTGTCCCTGAGACAGTAACCCAATCACAGTGTGAGACAGTAACCCAATCACAGTGTCCCTGAGACAGTAACCCAATCACAGTGTGAGACAGTAACCCAATCACAGTGTGAGACAGTAACCCAATCACAGTGTGAGACAGTAACCCAATCACAGTGTGAGACAGTAACCCAATCACAGTGTCCCTGAGACAGTGACCCAATCACAGTGTGAGACAGTAACCCAATCACAGTGTCCCTGAGACAGTAACCCAATCACGGTGTGAGACAGTAACCCAATCACAGTGTGAGACAGTAACCCAATCACAGTGTGAGACAGTAACCCAATCACAGTGTCCCTGAGACAGTGACCCAATCACAGTGTGAGACAGTAACCCAATCACAGTGTCCCTGAGACAGTAACCCAATCACAGTGTGAGACAGTAACCCAATCACAGTGTGAGACAGTAACCCAATCACAGTGTGAGACAGTAACCCAATCACAGTGTGAGACAGTAACCCAATCACAGTGTGAGACAGTAACCCAATCACAGTGTCCCTGAGACAGTGACCCAATCACAGTGTGAGACAGTAACCCAATCACAGTGTGAGACAGTAACCCAATCACAGTGTGAGACAGTAACCCAATCACAGTGTCCCTGAGACAGTAACCCAATCACAGTGTGAGACAGTAACCCAATCACAGTGTCCCTGAGACAGTAACCCAATCACAGTGTGAGACAGTAACCCAATCACAGTGTCCCTGAGACAGTAACCCAATCACAGTGTGAGACAGTAACCCAATCACAGTGTCCCTGAGACAGTAACCCAATCACAGTGTCCCTGAGACAGTAACCCAATCACAGTGTGAGACGGTAACCAAATCACAGTGTCCCTGAGACAGTAACCCAATCACAGTGTGAGACAGTAACCCAATCACAGTGTCCCTGAGACAGTAACCCAATCACAGTGTGAGACAGTAACCCAATCACAGTGTCCCTGAGACAGTAAACCAATCACAGTGTGAGACAGTAACCCAATCACAGTGTCCCTGAGACAGTAACCCAATCACAGTGTGAGACAGTAACCCAATCACAGTGTGAGACAGTAACCCAATCACAGTGTCCCTGAGACAGTAACCCAATCACAGTGTGAGACAGCAACCCAATCACAGTGTGATACAGTAACCCAATCACAGTGTGAGACAGTAACCCAATCACAGTGTGAGACAGTGACCCAATCACAGTGTCCCTGAGACAGTAACCCAATCACAGTGTCCCTGAGACAGGAACCCAATCACAGTGTCCCTGAGACAGTAACCCAATCACAGTGTGAGACAGTAACCCAATCACAGTGTGAGACAGGAACCCAATCACAGTGTGAGACAGTAACCCATTCACAGTGTGAGACAGTAAGCCAATCACAGTGTGAGACTGTGACCCAATCACAGTGTCCCTGAGACAGTAACCCAATCACAGTGTCCCTGAGACAGTAACCCAATCACAGTGTGAGACAGTAACCCAATCACAGTGTCCCTGAGACAGTAACCCAATCACAGTGTGAGGCAGTAACCCAATCACAGTGTGAGACAGGAACCCAATCACAGTGTGAGACAGTAACCCAATCACAGTGTCCCTGAGACAGTAACCCAATCACAGTGTGAGACAGTAACCCAATCACAGTGTGAGACAGTAACCCAATCACATCGTCCCTCTAATTGTTCTCTCCTGGGTTAACTTTCCAATTCCTGGTCCCACAGCGTCCCATTCAGAGTTGCCCCATCGCACTGAGGCCCGTACCCGAAACACTGAACAGCCCATTGTGGTAAACACCTCCCTACCCTCGTCCCCTTGACGTTTCTCTGTCACTAGTCGCTCTCCGCTGTCCCATTTTCAATCCCGTGATCACAACCGGGCACTGAGGAGAAAAAGGGAAGGTGGAGACTGAGAAGGGGAGGATAATGAAGAGTATTGAGTCGATGCACTGATCCCACATTCAACATTGGATTACTGTGGCGTTTTGCATGTTCTTGCGGTATCAACGCAGAATACACACCTCTCTGTGCGTGTATTCGTAGATGGAGCACAGCTATCTGTGAATTCACCATGAATGAATGTGTACAAAGTATATTTTGGGGTTATTCATCACTTTCACTTCATCCACCCCACAATTTGGGGAAAAAGTGAATGTATGGAACCAATGTCAGAGATCAGCTGGACTGCCAGCACAGACTGGAATTCCTGTCCGTGGGATAACCCCCATGATTTTTATTTGATTTGATTTGACTTATTATTGTCACTTGTATTAACATACAGTGAAAAGTATTGTTTCTTGCGCGCTATACAGACAAAGCATACCGTTCATAGAGAAGGAAAGGAGAGAGTGCAGAATGTAGTGTTACAGTCATAGCTAGGGTGTAGAGAAAGATCAACTTAATGCGAGGTAGGTCCATTCAAAAGTCTGACAGCAGCAGGGAAGAAGCTGTTCTTGAGTCGGTCGGTACGTGACCTCAGATTTTTGTATCTTTTTCCCACAGGAAGAAGGTGCAAGAGAGAATGTCCGGGGTGCGTGGGGGTCCTTGATTATGCTGCCTGCTTTTCCCCGAGGCAGCGGGAAGTGTAGACAGAGTCAATGGATGGGAGGCTGGTTTGCATGGGGAATCACGAATTAACATCCGTGTAGGATTCATTGAATGCCAGCTCCCTGGGAATTGGTAACTAACCAGGTGGAGTTTGTATACGGAGCCCTGTATAAAGCAGGTCCCTGAGCGGGTCCATTCTCCCATTATCCCGGTCTCGACCTGTTGTGTTCACCACAGGCTTGTGCTTTTTGCTTTCCTTTATTTTGTTCCTTTACAGCCGACTCCTGGAGTTATTGTAGTCTGTGCCCCATTTCTGGATCCTCACCATTTATACTGGCATCGAGGCACAGTGGGTTAGCACTGCTGTCTCACAGCTCCAGGGACCCGGGTTCGATTCCCACCTTGGGTCACTGTCTATGCGGAGTCTGCATGTTCTCCCCGTGTCTGCGTGGGTTTCCTCTGGGTGCTCCGGTTTCCTCCCACACTCCAAAGACCTCTGGGCTAGATGGGTTGTCATGATGTGGAGATGCCGGCATTGGACTGGGGTAAACACAGTAAGACGTTTAACAACACCAGGTTGAAGTCCAACAGGTTTATTTGGTAGCGAAAGCCACTCGCTTTCGGAGCCTTAATCTCCTTTTCAGGAGCTTGAGGCTCCGAAAGCTTGTGGCTTTTGCTACCAAATAAACCTGTTGGACTTTAACCTGGTGTTGTTAAACTTCTTACTTAGACGGGTTGGCCAAGCTTAATTGCCCCTTAGTGTCAGGGGGATTGGAGGGTAAATGCCTGGGGTTATGGGGATCAAGCCTGAGTGGGATTGTGGTCGGTGCAGACTCGATGGGCCGAGTGGCCTCCTCCTGCACTGTCGGGATTCGATGATTCTATGATTTCTGAGGTTATTTAGAACATAGAACATAGAAAACTACAGCACAAACAGGCCCTTCGGCCCCACAAGTTGTGCCGAACACATCCCTACCTTCTAGACCTACCTATAACCCTCCATCCTATTACGCTCCATGTTCTCATCCAGGAGTCTCTTAAAAGACCCTATTGAGTTTGCCTCCACCACCACTGACGGCAGCCGATTCCACTCGCCCACCACCCTCTGTGTGAAAAACTTACCCCTAACATTTCCCCTGTACCTACCCCCCAGCACCTTAAACCTGTGTCCTCTCGTAGCAGACATTTCCACCCTGGGAAAAAGCCTCTGAGAGTCCACCCGATCTATGCCTCTCAACATCTTATACACCTCTATTAGGTCTCCTCTCATCCTACGTCTCTCCAAGGTATATATGGATTTTAGTAAGGCGTTTGATAAGGTTCACCATGGTAGGCTTCTGCAGAAAATGCAGATGTATGGGATTGGGGGTGATCTAGGAAATTGGATCAGGAATTGGCTAGCGGATAGGAAACAGAGGGTGGTGGTTGATAGTAAATATTCATCATGGAGTGCGGTTACAAGTGGTGTACCTCAGGGATCTGTTTTGGGGCCACTGCTGTTTGTAATATTTATTAATGATCTGGATGAGGGTATAGTTGGGTGGATTAGCAAATTTGCTGATGACACCAAAGTCGGTGGTGTGGTAGACAGTGAGGAAGGGTGTCGTAGTTTGCAGGAAGACTTAGACAGGTTGCAAAGTTGGGCCGAGAGGTGGCGGATGGAGTTTAATGCGGAGAAGTGTGAGGTAATTCACTTTGGTAGGAATAACAGATGTGTTGAGTATAGGGCTAACGGGAGGACTTTGAATAGTGTGGAGGAGCAGAGGGATCTAGGTGTATGTGTGCATAGATCCCTGAAAGTTGGGAATCAAGTAGATAAGGTTGTTAAGAAGGCATATGGTGTCTTGGCGTTTATTGGTAGGGGGATTGAATTTAGGAGTCGTAGCGTTATGTTGCAACTGTACACAACTCTGGTGCGGCCGCACTTGGAGTACTGTGTGCAGTTCTGGTCCCCACATTACAGGAAGGATGTGGAGGCTTTGGAGAGGGTGCAGAGGAGGTTTACCAGGATGTTGCCTGGTATGGAGGGGAGATCCTATGAGGAGAGGCTGAGGGATTTGGGATTGTTTTCGCTGGAAAGGCGGCGGCTAAGAGGGGATCTTATTGAAACATATAAGATGATTAGAGGTTTAGATAGGGTGGATAGTGATAGCCTTTTTCCTCTGATGGAGAAATCCAGCACGAGGGGGCATGGCTTTAAATTGAGGGGGGGTAGTTATAGAACCGATGTCAGGGGTAGGTTCTTTACCCAGAGGGTGGTGAGGGATTGGAATGCCCTGCCGGCATCAGTAGTAAATGCGCCTAGTTTGGGGGCGTTTAAGAGATCCGTAGATAGGTTCATGGACGAAAAGAAATTGGTTTAGGTTGGAGGGTCACAGTTTTTTTTTTAACTGGTCGGTGCAGCATCGTGGGCCGAAGGGCCTGTTCTGCGCTGTAATGTTCTATGTTCTATGTTCTAAGGAGAAAAGACCGAGCTCCCTCAGCCTATCCTCATAAGGCATGCCACTCAATCCAGGCAACATCCTTGTAAATCTCCTCTGCACCCTTTCAATCTTTTCCACATCCTTCCTATAGTGAGGCGACCAGAACTGAGCACAGGACTCCAAGTGGGGTCTGACGAGGGTCTTACATAGCTGCATCATTATCCTCATTATTCCTGCAACATCTTTTCTGCGAATTGACTCCGATAACAGGCTGTATCTGCTCTTAGAGCTTTATCACCTCCATAATCTCCCACAAACAACACTCGCCATGGTGAATTCTCCCTCAGTGTAACCCAAACAGGCGCCGGACTGTGGCGACTTGGGGATTTTCACAGTAACTTCATTGCAGTGTTAATGTAAGCCTCACTTGTGACACAAATAAATAAACTTTAAAATTTAAATCTGCAAATGTTCAACAGGTGTGGCAGGGCTCCTGGAGTTCAATTCAATTCAGTTGGTGTCCTTATCTGAGGAAGGAGGTCCTTGCTATAGAGGGAGCGCAGCGAAGGTTTACCAGGCTGATTCCTGGGATGGCAGGTCTGTCATATGAGGAGAGACTGAGTCGGTTGGGATTATATTCACTGGAGTTTAGAAGAGTGAGAGGGGATCTCATAGAAACTTATAAAATCCAGCGCTGACCCTCTGACAGTGCGGCACTCCCTCAGCACTGACCCTCTGACAGTGCGGCACTCCCTCAGCACTGACCCTCTGACAGTGCGGCACTCCCTCAGCACTGACCCTCTGACAGTGCGGCACTCCCTCAGCACTGACCCTCTGACAGTGCGGCACTCCCTCAGCACTGACCCTCTGACAGTGCGGCACTCCCTCAGCACTGACCCTCTGACAATGCGGCACTCCCTCAGTACTGACCCTCTGACAGTGCGGCACTCCCTCAGTACTGACCCTCTGACAGTGCAGCACTCCCTCAGTACTGACCCTCTGACAGTGCAGCACTCCCTCAGCACTGAACCTCTGACAGTGCAGCACACCCTCAGCACTGACCCTCTGACAGTGCGGCACTCCCTCAGTACTGACCCTCTGACAGTGCGGCGCTCCCTCAGCACTGACCCTCTGACAGTGCAGCACTCCCTCAGTACTGACCCTCTGACAGTGCAGCACTCCCTCAGCACTGACCCTCTGACAGTGCGGCACTCCCTCAGTACTGACCCACTGACAGTGCGGCACTCCCTCAGCACTGACCCTCGGACAGTGCGGCACTCCCTCAGCACTGACCCTCTGACAGTGAGGCACTCCCTCAGCACTGACCCTCTGACAGTGCGGCACTCCCTCAGCACTGACCCTCTGACAGTGCGGCACTCCCTCAGCACTGACCCTCTGACAGTGCGGCACTCCCTCAGTACTGACCCTCTGACAGTGCGGCACTCCCTCAGCACTGACCCTCTGACAGTGCGGCACTCCCTCAGTACTGACCCTCTGACAGTGCGGCACTCCCTCAGTACTGACCCTCTGACAGTGCGGCACTCCCTCAGTACTGACCCTCTGACAGTGCGGCGCTCCCTCAGCACTGACCCTCTGACAGTGCGGCGCTCCCTCAGCACTGACCCTCTGACAGTGTGGCACTCCCTCAGTACTGACCCTCTGACAGTGCGGTGCTCCCTCAGTACTGACCCTCTGACAGTGCAGCACTCCCTCAGCACTGACCCTCTGACAGTGCGGCACTCCCT
Source organism: Mustelus asterias (assembly GCF_964213995.1). Taxonomy (NCBI): domain Eukaryota; kingdom Metazoa; phylum Chordata; class Chondrichthyes; order Carcharhiniformes; family Triakidae; genus Mustelus; species Mustelus asterias. The sequence goes on from NW_027590434.1 coordinate 189,574, forward strand.
CAGCACTGACCCTCTGACAGTGCAGCACTCCCTCAGTACTGACCCTCTGACAGTGCGGCACTCCCTCAGTACTGACCCTCTGACAGTGCGGCACTCCCTCAGCACTGACCCTCTGACAGTGCGGCACTCCCTCAGTACTGACCCTCTGACAGTGCGGCGCTCCCTCAGCACTGACCCTCTGACAGTGCGGCACTCCCTCAGTACTGACCCTCTGACAGTGCGGCACTCCCTCAGTACTGACCCTCTGACAGTGCGGCACTCCCTCAGTACTCACCAAGATTGTCAGAGGGTCAGTGCTGAGGGAGTGCCGCACTGTCAGAGGGTCAGTGCTGAGGGAGTGCCGCACTGTCAGAGGGTCAGTACTGAGGGAGTGCTGCACTGTCAGAGGGTCAGTACTGAGGGAGTGCCGCACTGTCAGAGGGGCAGTGCTGAGGGAGTGCCGCACTGTCAGAGGGGCAGTGCTGAGGGAGTGCCGCACTGTCAGAGGGTCAGTGCTGAGGGAGCGCTGCACTGTCAGAGGGTCAGTGCTGAGGGAGTGCCGCACTGTCAGAGGGTCAGTGCTGAGGGAGTGCCGCACAGTCAGAGGGTCAGTGCTGAGGGAGTGCCGCACTGTCAGAGGGTCAGTAGAGTCATAGAGGTTTACAGCCTGGAAACAGGCCCTTCGGCCCAACTTGTCCATGCCGCCCTTTTATTTTAACCCCTAAGCTAATCCCAATTGCCCACATTTGGCCCATATCCCTCTATACCCATCTTACCCATGTAACTGTCTAAATGCTTTTTAAAAGATAAAATTGTATCCGCCTCTACTACTGCCTCTGGCAGCTTGTTCCAGACACTCACCACCCTCTGTGTGAAAAAATTGCCCCTTTGGACACTTTTGTATCTCTCCCCTCTCACCTTAAACCTGTGCCCTCTAGTTTTAGACTCCCCTACCTTTGGGAAAAGATATTGGCTATCTAGCTGATCTGTGCCCCTCATTATTTTATAGACCTCTATAAGATCACCCCTCAGCCTCCTACGCTCCAGAGAAAAAAGTCCCAGTCTATCCAGCCTCCCTTATAACTCAAACCATCAAGTCCCGGTAGCATCCTAATAAATCTTTTCTGCACATTTTCTAGTTTATTAATATCCTTTCTATAATAGGGTGACCAGAACTGTACACAGTACTCCAAGTGTGGCCTTACCAATGTCTTGTACAACTTCAACAAGACGTCCCAACTCCTGTATTCAATGTTCTGACCGATGAAACCAAGCATGCCGAATGTCTTCTTCACCACTGTGTCCACCTGTGACTCCACTTTCAAGGAGTTATGAACATGTACCCCTAGATCTTTGTTTTGTAGCTCTCCCCAACGCCCTACCACTAACTGAGTAAGTCCTGCCCTGGTTCAATCTACAAAAATGCATCACCTCGCATTTGTCTAAATTAAACTCCATCTGCCATTCGTCAGCCCACTGGCCCAATTGATCAAGATCCCGTTGCAATTGGAGATAACGTTCTTCACTGTCCACCATGCCACCAATCCTGGTGATTACTGAGGGAGTGCGGCACTACCTCAGCACTGACCCTCTGACAGTGCGGCACTACCTCAGCACTGACCCTCTGACAGTGCGGCACTCCCTCAACACTGACCCGCTGACAGTGCGGCACTCCCTCAGTACTGACCCACCCACAGTGCGGCACTCCCTCAGCACTGACCTGCTGACAGTGCGGTACTCCCTCAGTACTGACCCACTGACAGTGCGGCACTCTCTCAGTACTGACCGTCTGACAGTGCGGCGCTCCCTCAGTACTGACCCACTGACAGTGCGGCACTCTCTCAGTACTGACCCTCTGACAGTGCGGCACTCCCTCAGTACTGACCCTCTGACAGTGCAGCACTCCCTCAGTACTGACCCTCTGACAGTGTGGCACTCCCTCAGTACTGACCCTCTGACAGTGCAGCACTCCCTCAGTACTGACCCTCTGACAGTGCGGCACTCCCTCAGTACTGACCCTCTGACAGTGCGGCACTCCCTCAGCACTGGCAAATGGAGTTTAACCCTGATAAATGTGAGGTGATTCATTTTGGTAGGACTAATTTAAATGTGGATTACAGGGTCAAAGATAGGGTTCTGAAGACTGTGGAGGAACAGAGAGATCTTAAGGTCCATATCCACAGATCTCTAAAGGTTGCCACTCAAGTGGATAGAGCTGTGAAGAAGGCCTATAGTGTGTTAGCTTTTATTAACAGGGGGTTGGAGTTTAAGAGCCGTGGGGTTATGCTGCAACTGTACAGGACCTTGGTGAGACCACATTTGGAATATTGTGTGCAGTTCTGGTCACCTCACTATAAGAAGGATGTGGAAGCGCTGGAAAGAGTGCAAAGGAGATTTACCAGGATGCTGCCTGGTTTGGAGGGTAGGTCTTATGAGGAAAGGTTGAGGGAGCTAGGGCTGTTCTCTCTGGAGTGGAGGAGGCTGAGGGGAGACTTAATAGAGGTTTATAAAATGATGAAGGGGATAGATAGAGTGAACGTTCAAAGACTATTTCCTCGGGTGGATGGAGCTATTACAAGGGGGCATAACTATAGGGTTTGTGGTGGGAGATATAGGAAGGATATCAGAGGTAGGTTCTTTACGCAGAGAGTGGTTGGGGTGTGGAATGGACTGCCTGCAGTGATAGTGGAGTCAGACATTTTAGGAACATTTAAGCGGTTATTGGATAGGCACATGGAGCACACCAGGATGATAGGGAGTGGGATAGCTTGATCTTGATTTCAGATAAAGCTCGGCACAACATCGTGGGCTGAAGGGCCTGTTCTGTGCTGTACTGTTCTATGTTCTATGACCCTCTGACAGTGCAGCACTCCCTCAGTACTGACCCTCTGACAGTGCAGCACTCCCTCACCGCCTGGTAGGTTATTGCATAAGGTTAAATCTCACGGGATCCAGGGTGAGGTAGCCAATTGGATACAAAATTAGCTTCTTGACAGAAGCCAGAGGGTGGTTGTAGAGGGTTGTTTTTCAAACTGGAGGCCTATGACCAGCGGATCAGTGCTGGGCCCACTGTTATTTGTCATTTATATTAATGATTTGGATGACAATATAGGGGACATGGTTAGTAAGTTTGCAGACGACACTAAGATTGGTGGCATAGTGGACAGTGAAGAAAGTTATCTCCGATTGCAGCGGGATCTTGATCAATTGGGCCAGTGGGCTGACGAATGGCAGATGGAGTTTAATTTAGATAAATGCGAGGTGATGCATTTTGGTAGATCGAACCAGGGCAGGACTTACTCGGTTAATGGTAGGGCGTTGGGGAGAGTTATAGAACAAAGAGATCTAGGGGTACATGTTCATAGCTCCTTGAAAGTGGAGTCACAGGTGGACAGAGTGGTGAAGAAGGCATTCGGCATGCTTGGTTTCATTGGTCAGAACATTGAATACAGGAGTTGGGACGTCTTGTTGAAGTTGTACAAGACATTGGTAAGGCCACACTTGGAATACCGTGTGCAGTTCCGGTCACCCTATTATAGAAAGGATATTATTAAACTAGAAAGAGTGCAGAAAAGATTTACTGGGAAGCCACCGGGATTTGATGGATTGAGCTATAAGGTGAGGCTGAATAGACTGGGACTTTTTTCTCTGGAGCGTCGGAGGCTGAGGGATGACCTTATAGAGGTCTGTAAAATAATGAGGGGCACAGATCAGCTCGATAGTCAATATTTTTTCCCAAAGGTAGGGGAGTCTAAAACTAGAGGGCAAAGGTTTAAGGTGAGAGGGGGGAGATACAAAAGTGTCCAGAGGGGCAATTTTTTCACACCGAGGGTGGTGAGTGTCTGGAACAAGCTGCCAGAGGTAGTAGTGGAGGCGGGTACAATTTTGTCTTTTAAAAAGCATTTAGATAGTTACATGGGTACGATGGGTATAGAGGGATATGGGCCAAACGCGGGCAATTGGGACTAGCTTAGGGATCTGAGTCTGGTTCTAAGGGCAAAAGGGTGGGAGGAAGAAGAGGAGAGCAGTACTGGTAGGGGACTCAATGGTCAGAGGTACAGACAGGAGGTTCTGTGGTCGGGACAGAGACTCCCGACCTTCTAAATGGAGGTCGGTCACCAGTGGTGTGCCCCAGGGATCTGTTCTGGGACCCTTGCTGTTTGTCATTTTCATAAATGACCTGGATGAGGAAGTGGAGGGATGGGTTGGTAAGTTTGCCGACGACACCAAGGTTGGTGGGGTTGTGGATAGTCTGGAGGGATGTCAGAAGTTACAGAGGGACATAGATAGGATGCAACACTGGGCGGAGAAGTGGCAGATGGACTTCAACCCAGATAAATGCGTAGTGGTCCATTTTGGCAGCTCAAATGGGATGAAGGAGTATAATATCAAGGGTAAGACTCTTAGTACTGTGGAGGATCTGAAGGACCTTGGGGTCCGGGTCCATAGGACTCTAAAATCGGCCCAGCAGATGGAGGAGGTGATTAAGAAGGCGTATGGTGTGCTGGCCTTTATCAATCGAGGGATTGAGTTTAGGAGTCGGGAGATCATGATGCAGCTTTATAAGACCCTCGTCAGACCCCACTTGGAGTACTGTGCTCAGTTCTGGTCGCCTCACCATAGGAAGGATGTGGAAAAGATTGAAAGGGTACAGAGGAGATTTACAAGGATGTTGCCTGGATTGAATGGCATGCCTTATGAGGATAGGCTGAGGGAGTTCGGTCTTTTCTCCTTGGAGAGACGTAGGATGAGAGGAGACCTAATAAAGGTATATAAGATGTTGAGAGGCATAGATCGGGTGGACTCTCAGAGGTTTTTTCCCAGGGTGGAAATGGCTGCTACGAGAGGACACAGGTTTATGGTGCTGGGGGGTAGGTACAGGGGAAATGTTAGGGGGAAGTTTTTCACACAGAGGGTGGTGGGCGAGTGGAATCGGCTGCCATCAGTGGTGGTGGAGGCAAACTCAATAGGGTCTTTTAAGAGACTCCTGGATGAGTACATGGGACTTAATAGGATGGAGGGTTATAGGTAGGCCGAGAAGGTAGGGATATGTTCGGCACAACTTGTGGGGCCGAAGGGCCTGTTTGTGCTGTAGTTTTCTATGTTTCTATGTTCTATAGTTTGTTGCCTCCCTGGTGCCAAGGTCAGCGATGTCTCTGATCGCGTGCACAGCGTTCTAAAGTGGGAAGGTGATCAGCCAGATGCCGTGGTACACGTCGGTACCAATGACGTGGGAAGGAAGAGTGAGGAGGTCCTAAAGAGTGAGTACAAAGAGCTTGGAAGGAAGTTAAAAAGCAGGACCCCGAGGGTAGTAATCTCAGGATTGCTACCTGTGCCACGTGCCAGTGAGGGTAAGAGTAGGATGCTTGGGCGGATGAACACATGGCTGAGGAACTGGTGTAGGGGGCAGGGTTTCAGATTCTTGGATCATTGGGACCTCTTCTGGGGCAGGTGGGACCTGTACAATAGAGACGGGTTACACATAAACTACAAGGGGACCAATATACTTGCAGGGAGATTTGCTAGTGTTATTGGGGAGCGTTTAAACTAGATTTGCAGGGGGGTGGGAACCAGAGTGCCAGAGCAGATAGTGGAGCAGGGGTAAAAAGACAGGTTAGTTCAAGCAACATCACAAATGGAAGGGTAGAGTGTGGTGGAAATAACCTTTTGAGGTGTGTCTATTTCAATGCCAGGAGTATTGTGGGGAAGGCAGATGAGCTGAAGGCGTGGATAGACACATGGAAATATGACATTATAGCCATTAGTGAAACTTGGCTACAGGAGGGGCAGGACTGGCAGCTCAATGTTCCGGGGTTCCAATGTTTCAGGCGGGATAGAGGCAGAGGGATAAACGGTGGGGGGGGTGGCATTGTTGGTCAGGGAAAATGTTACAGCAGTACTCAGGCAGGATAGATAAGGGAGCTTGTCTCCAGAGGCCCTATGGGTGGAGCTGAGAAACAGGAAAGGTATGACCACATTAATGGGGTTGTATTATAGACCACCCAATAGTCAGCGAGAATTGGAGGAGCAAATCAGCAGAGAGACAGCTGACAACTGCAAGAAACACAAAGTTGTGATAGTAGGGTTTTTAATTTTCCACATATAGATTGGGACTCACATACTGTTAAAGGTTTAGACAGGGTAGAGTTTGTAAAATGTGTTCAGGAGAATTTTCTACATCAGTATATAGAGGTGCCAACTAGAGAGGATGCGATATTGGATCTCCTATTGGGAAATGAGTTAGGGCAGGTGATGGATGTGAGTGTGAGGGAACACTTTGGATCCAGTGATCATAATGCCATTAGTTTCAATCTGATCGTGGATAAGGATAGATCTGGTCCTCGGGTTGAAGTTCTCAACTGGAAAAAGGCCAAATTTGATGAAATGAGAAGGGATCTGGGAAGTGTGGATTGGCACAGGCTGTTCTCTGGTAAGGATGTAAATGGAAAGTGGGAGGCCTTCAAAGGAGAAATCTTGAGAGTGCAGAGTTTGTATGTTCCTGTCAGGATTAAAGGCAAAGTAAATAGGAATAAGGAACCTTGGTCCTCGAGGGAGATTGTAACACTGATTATGAGGAAGAGAGAGTTGTATGAAATGTACAGGCAGCAAGGAACAGGTCAGATGCTCGAGGAGTATAAAAAGTGCAAGAAGCTACTTAAGAGGGAAATCAGGAGGGCTAAAAGAAGACATGAGGTTGCTTTGGCAGACAGAGTGAAGGAAAATCCAAAGAGCTTCTATAGGTATGTTAGGAGCAAAAGGATAGTGAGGGATAAAATTGGTCCTCTTGTAGACCAGAGTGGTCGACTGTGTATGGAACCAAAAGAGATGGGGGAGATACTAAATGTTTTTTTTTGCATCCGTATTTACTGAGGAAGCGGGCATGGAGTCTACGGAAATAGGGCAAACTGGTAGGGAGGCCATGGAACCTTTACAGATTAAAGGGGAGGAGGTGCTTGCTGTCTTGAGGCAAATCAGAGTGGATAAATCCCCAGGACCAGACAGGGTATTCCCACGGACCTTGAGGGAAGCTAGTGTTGAACTTGCAGGGGCCCTGGCAGACATATTTAAAATGTCAGTATTCACGGGGGAGGTGCCGGATGATTGGAGGGTGGCTCATGCTGTTCCGTTGTTTAAAAAAGGTTCCAAAAGAAATCCGGGAAATTATCGGCCAGTAAGTTTGACATCGATGGTGGGCAAGTTATTGGAAGGTGTGATAAGGGATAGGATCTACAAATATTTGGATAGACAGGGACTTATTAGGGAGAGTCAACATGGCTTTGTGTGTGGTAGGTCATGTTTGACCAATCTATTAGAGTTTTTCAAGGAGGTTACCAGGAAAGTGGATGAAGGGAAGGTGGTGGATGTTGTCTACCTGGATTTCAGCAAGGCCTTTGACAAGGTCCCTCATGGGAGGTTAGTTAGGAAGGTTCAGTCGCTGGGTATACATGGGGAGGTAGTAAATTGGATTAGACACTGGCTCAATGGAAGAAGCCAGAGAGTGGTTGTGGAGGATTGCTTCTCTGAGTGGAGGCCTGTGACTCGTGGTGTGCCGCAGGGATCGGTGTTGGGTCCATTGTTGTTTGTCATCTATATCAATGATCTGGATGGTAATGTGGTCAATTGGATCAGCAAATTTGCTGATGATACAAAGATTGGAGGTGTGGTGGACAGTGAGGAAGGTTTTCAAAGCTTGCAGAGGGATTTGGACCAACTAGAAAAATGGGCTGAAAATTGGCAAATGGAATTTAACGCAGACAAGTGTGAGATATTGCACTTTGGAAGGACAAACCAAAGTAGAACATACAAGGTAAATGGTAGGACTCTGAAGAGTGCAGTTGAACAGAGGGATCTGGGAATACAGGTACAGAATTCCCTAAAAGTGACGTCACAGGTGGATAGGGTCGTAAAGAGTGCCTTTGGTACATTGGCCTTTATAAATCGGAGTATCAAGTATAAAAGTTGGAGTGTTATGGTAAGGTTATATAAGGCATTGGTGAGGCCGAATTTAGAGTATTGTGTACAGTTTTGGTCACCTAGTTACAAGAAGGATGTAAATAAGGTTGAAAGAGTGCAGAGAAGGTTCACAAGGATGTTGCCGGGACTTGAGAAGCTGAGTTACAGAGAGAGATTGAATAGGTTGGGACTTTATTCCCTGGAGCATAGAAGAATGAGGGGAGATTTGATAGAGGTGTATAAGATTTTGATGGGTATAGATAGAGTGAATGCAAGCAGGCTTTTTCCACTGAGGCTCGGGGAGAAAAAAACCAGAGGGCATGGGTTAAGGGTGAAAGGAGAAAGGTTTAAAGGGAATATTAGTGGGGTCTTCTTCACGCAGAGAGTGGTGGGAGTGTGGAATGAGCTGCCGGATAAAGTGGTAAAAGGGGTCACTTTTAACATTTAAGAAAAACTTGGACGGGTTCATGGATGAGAGGGGTGTGGAGGGATATGGTCCAAGTGCAGGTCAGTGGGACTAGGCATAAAATGGTTCGGCACAGACAAGAAGGGCCAAAAGGCCTGTTTCTGAGCTGTAATTTTCTATGGTTTCTTTGGTTTAAAAAAAAGGGTGGCATGGACAAGTTGGGCCGAAGGGCCTGTTTCCATGCTGTAAACCTCTATGATTCTATGACTCTACTGACTCTCTGACAGTGCGGCACTCCCTCAGTACTGACCCTCTGAAAGTGCAGCACTCCCTCAGCACTGACCCTCTGACAGTGCGGCACTCCCTCAGCACTGACCTTCTGACAGTGCAGCACTCCCTCAGTACTGACCCTCTGACAGGGAGGCACTCTCTCAGTACTGACCCTCTGACAGTGCAGCACTCCCTCAGCACTGACCTTCTGACAGTGCGGCACTCTCTCAGTACTGATCCTCTGACAGTGCAGCACTCCCTCAGTACTGACCCTCTGACAGTGCGGCACTCCCTCAGCAATCACCCTCTGACAGTGCGGCACTCCCTCAGTACTGACCCTCTGACAGTGCGGCACTCCCTCAGTACTGACCCTCTGACAGTGCGGCACTCCCTCAGCACTGACCCTCTGACAGTGCGGCGCTCCCTCAGCACTGACCCTCTGACAGTGCAGCACTCCCTCAGTACTGACCCTCTGACAATGCGGCACTCCCTCAGCACTGACCCTCTGACGGTGCGGCACTCCCTCAGTACTGGTCCTCTGACAGTGCGGCACTCCCTCAGTACTGACACTGCGGCACTCCCTCAGCACTGACCCTCTGACAGTGAGGCACTCCCTCAGCACTGACCCTCTGACATTGCGGCACTCCCTCAGCACTGACCCTCTGACAGTGCGGCACCCCCTCAGCACTGACCCTCTGACAATGCCGCACTCCCTCAGCACTGACCCTCTGACAGTGCGGCACCCCCTCAGCACTGACCCTCTGACAGTGCGGCACCCCCTCAGCACTGACCCTCTGACAATGCGGCACTCCCTCAGCACTGACCTTCTGACAGTGCGGCACTCCCTCAGCACTGACCCTCTGACAATGCGGCACTCCCTCAGCACTGACCCTCCGACAGTGCGGCACTCCCTCAGCATGGGCCCTGGGTGTTCTGCTAGGTGATATGCTCCTGACTCTGGGTTAGTAAAGCCACATGTGAGAGGTGAGCAGTAGAGTTCTCCTGTGTCCTGCCACCAGTATTAATCCTTTAGCAAAAATCATTGAATCATGTTCTCTGCTCCCTCTCCCATCGCTGTCTGTGGGATCTTTCTCTGCAGCAATTGACTGCTACATTTCCCACATCACTTCAGCGACTATTCCTGAATACTGTTCATTCTCTGCCTACACCAAACATTCTGATCTCCTTCGTTTATGTATTAGTGTCACAAGTAAGGCTTACATTAACACTGCAATGAAGTTACTGTGAAAATCCCCGAGTCACCACACTCCGGCGCCTGTTCGGGTACGCTGAGGGAGAAATTTAGCACGGCCCAATGCACCCTAACAGCGCGTCTTTCAGACTGTGTGAGGGGTACATGTTCATAGCTCCTTGAAAGTGGAGTCACAGGTGGACAGAGTGGTGAAGAAGGCATTCGGCATGCTTGGTTTCATCGGTCAGAACATTGAATACAGGCGTTGGGACGTCTTGTTGAAGTTGTACAAGACGTTGCTAAGGCCACACTTGGAATACTGTGTGCAATTCTGGCCACCCTATTATAGAAAGGATATTATTAAACTAGAAAGAGTGCAGAAAAGATTTACTAGGATGCTACCAGGAATTGATGGTTTGAGCTATAAGGAGAGGCTGGATAGACTGGGACTGTTTTCTCTGGAGCGTAGGAGGCTGAGGGGTGACCTTATAGAGGTCTATAAAATAATGAGGGGCACAGATCAGCTAGATAGTCAATATCTTTTCCCAAAGGTAGGGGAGTCTAAAACTAGAGGGCATAGGTTTAAGGTGAGAGGGGAGAGATACAAAAGGGTCCAGAGGGGCAATTTTTTCACACAGAGGGTGGTGAGTGTCTGGAATGAGCTGCCAGAGGCAGTAGTAGAGGCAGGTACAATTTTGTCTTTTAGAAAACGTTTAGATAGTTACGTGGCTAAGATGGGTCTGGAGGGATATGGGCCAAATGCGGGCAATTGGGATTAGCTTAGGGGTTTAAAAAAAAGGGCAGCATGGACAAGTTGGGCCGAAGGGCCTCTTTCCATGCTGTAAACCTCTATGACTCTAAACCGGAGCACCCGGAGGAAACCCACGCAGACACGGGGAGAATGTGCAGACTCCACACAGACAGCGACCCAAGCCGGGAATCGAACCCAGGCCCCTGGTGCTGTGAGGCAGCAGTGCTAACCACTGTGAGGTGGTGACTGATGCGTTCAAAGACACATTGTTTTTTCCCTCTATGTCTCCTGCAGGAGAGGAGGTCGGGGAGATAGGTTTTTGACCTTCCTGGGAAAACACAGTAAGAAGTCTCACAACACCAGGTTAAAGTCCAACAGGTTTATTTGGTAGCAAAAGCCACTAGCTGTTCCTTCGTCAGGTGGGTGGGAGTCCTGATCACAAACAGGGCACAAAGACACAAACTCAATTTACACGAATAATGATTGGAATGTGAGTCTTTACAGATAATCAAGTCTTAAAGGTACAGACAGTGTGAGTGGAGGGAGCATTAAGCACAGGTTAAAGAGATGTGTATTGTCTCCAGACAGGACAGCCAGTGAGATTCTGCACATCCAGGCAAGCTGTGGGGGTTACAGATAGTGTGACATGAACCCAATATCCCGGTTGAGGCCGTCCTCATGTGTGCGGACCTGGTGTTGTGAGACTTCTTACTGTGTTTACCCCAGTCCAACGCCGGCATCTCCACATCATGACTTCCTGGGAATGACAGATCAGCGTTGGTTGGATTGTTTGAATTGAAAGTCAGAGACCTCATGTTGTCCCCCCACCCCCACTCTCGGGGAATGGTGAGGGGCAGGTGGAGAGGTGGGGAGGTGGATTCCTGATCCTTGTACCTGCTGTTTCGCAATTATCTCCTCCGGTGGTACCGTTAAAAAGAAGCCTACCCCCCCGATCTTGTACCTCGGGGAGGTGGAGCAGTCATTCTGAAACCCCAGGGGGCGTGAGCAGTTCCTAAATGTCAGTACCCACACAAGGTTTGTTTTTCTTTCACACCTGTCGAGAATGTAGATCGTGTGGGTGACAGAAGCGCTGGGTTTGGCGCCTCCCATAATCCCGTTCAAAAAAACCCAAGTACCGACAACCTCTCCTGATTAATTTGTGACCTGCCCTTCTTCCGCCTGCCCCTTGACCCAGTGAGAATCTGTCCCTTCGCCAGCTCCACAACCTGAGGCACAGCGCAGTCGCTGGGAAGGGGGTGAGGTTCATCGAGTCCCCTGGCCATCTTCAAAAACAGAAAGAAGCGTGTGACGGCGCGTGAGCAGATAATGCCCGGGGATTTACCAGAAAAAAAAAATCCCCTTCCCATCCACCATACTGAAGTATTTTCGTCTCGTTCATTCTCAAGATGCAAGATGCCGATTACTGGCCAGCCCAGATTGCCCCTGGAGGGTGCGGCCCTCCTCGAACCGTGGCATCTTGTGGTTGCCATGCCGCTTCCGTTAAGAGCCAGCCACAGTGGCTCAGTCCCACAATGGCACAGTGTGGGATTGGAGTCACCTATAGGCCCAGACCATGGTGGTGGGTGCTGGAGAAGGGATTTCCCCAGCCCCGTCACGGGAAGGACAGGAAAATTTAGAGGGTGGCCCAAAGCCCAGTTTCCTAACCTTGCCGTGCCACCCTGACACAGCCCACTGCTGGCAGGATCCCTCCCCTAACAACAACCGGCATTTATAAAGCGCCTTCAATGTAGTGCGGGAACAGATGGATCTGAGGGTCCTTATTCACAGATCCCTGCACTCCGGCCCAGCGGCACAGTGGGTTAGCACTGCTGCCTCACAGCACCAGGGACCCGGGGCAGCACGGTGACACAGTGGGTTAGCACTGCTGCCTCACAGCGCCAGGGACCCGGGGCAGCACGGTGACACAGTGGGTTAGCACTGCTGCCTCACAGCGCCAGGGACCCGGGGCAGCACGGTGACACAGTGGGTTAGCACTGCTGCCTCACAGCGCCAGGGACCCGGGGCGGCACGGTGACACAGTGGGTTAGCACTGCGGCCTCACAGCGCCAGGGACCCGGGGCAGCACGGTGACACAGTGGGTTAGCACTGCTGCCTCACAGTGCCAGGGACCCGGGGCAGCACGGTGGCACAGTGGGTTAGCACTGCTGCCTCACAGCGCCAGGGACCCGGGGCAGCACGGTGACACAGTGGTTAGCACTGCTGCCTCACAGCGCCAGGGACCCGGGGCGGCACGGTGACACAGTGGGTTAGCACTGCTGCCTCACAGCGCCAGGGACCCGGGGCGGCACGGTGACACAGTGGGTTAGCACTGCTGCCTCACAGCGCCAGGGACCCGTGGCAGCACGGTGGCACAGTGGTTAGCACTGCTGCCTCACAGTGCCAGGGACCCGGGGCGGCACGGTGACACAGTGGGTTAGCACTGCTGCCTGAGCGCCAGGGACTTGGGTTCGATTCCTGGCTTGGGTCACTGTCTGTGTGGAGTCTGCACGTTCTCCCCGTGTCTGCGTGGGTTTCCTCCGGGTGCTCCGGTTTCCTCCCACAGTCTGAAAGACGTGCTGGGTTAGGGTGCATTGGGCCGTGCTAAATTCTCCCTCAGTGTTACCCGAACAGGTGACGTAGTGTGGCGATTTTCACAGTAACTTCATTGCAGTGTTAATGTAAACCTACTTGTGACGCTAATAAATAAACTTTGCTTCACTGAGGCAGCAGAGCAGGTGAATAGGATAGTTACTACATAGTAACACTACATTCTGCACTCTCTCCCTTCCTTTTCAGTATGTTTTGTCTGTACAGCACACAAGGAACTATACTTTTCACTGTATCCCAATACATGTGACAATCATAAATCAAATCAAGTTAAACAGGCATATGGGACACTGGCTTTAATCAGTCGTGGTGTAGAGTATAAGAGCAGGGAGGTAATGTTGGAGCTGTACAGAGTTTTGGTTAGGCTACAGCTGGAGTGCTGTGTGCTGTTCTGGTCACCTCACTATAGGAAGGATGTGATTGCACTGGAGGGGGTACAGAGGAGGTTCACCAGGATGCTGCCTGGGAAAGAGTCATAGAGAGTTTACAGCATGGAAACAGGCCCTTCGGCCCAACTTGTCCATGCGTCCAGATTTTACCACGAAGCTACTCCCAATTGCCCACATTTGGCCCATATCCCTCTATACCCATCGTACCCATGTAACTGTCTAAACGCTTTTTAAAAGACAAAATTGTACCTGCCTCTACTACTACCTCTGGCAGCTTGTTCCAGACACTCACCACCCTCTGTGTGAAAAAATTGCCCCTCTGGACACTTTTGTATCTCTCCCCTCTCACCTTAAACCTATGCCCTCTAGTTTTAGACTCCCCTACCTTTGGGAAAAGATATTGACTATCTAGCTGATCTATGCCCTTCATTATTTTATAGACCTCTATAAGATCACCCCTCAGCCTCCTACGCTCCAGAGAAAAAATGTCCCAGTCTATTCAGCCTCTTTTTAAAATTCAAACCATCAAGTCCCGGTAGCATCCCAGTAAATCTTTTCTGCACTCTTTCTAGTTTAATAATATCCTTTCTATAATAGGGTGACCAGAACTGTACACAGTATTCCAAGTGTGGCCTTACCAATGTCTTGTACAACTTCAACAAGACGTCCCAACTCCTGTACTCAATGTTCTGACCAATGTGTAAATAATCAGCTAATGTATTCCCTTTAATCTACCCGTGCACGCTTGGAGGGCCGAACGGCCTGTTCCTGTGCTGTTATTTTCTTTGTTCTATATATATAGCTCACAGTAGGTGAAGTAATTAAGACAATTACACTTCAACAGGTATAAAAAGCTACCGTAGTTACCCTAGCTAGCTGGTCAGTTTAAACTCTAAACAGTGCCTTTCTAATTGACTTGTAGTGGCGGTGATGTTGGAGCGTTTGAGCTGTAAGGAGAGGCTGGATAGGCTTGGATTGTTTTCTCTAGAGCAGAGAAGGCTGAGGGGGGACATGATTGAGGTGTATAAGATTAGGAGGGGTATGGACAGGGTGAGTAGGGAGCAGCTGTTCCCCTTGGTTGAGGGGTCTGTCACAAGGGGGCAGAGTTTTAGGGTGCGGGGCAGGAGATTCAGGGGGGATTTGAGAAAACATTTATTCGCCCAGAGGGTGGTGGGAATGTGGAATGCGTTGCCTGGGAAGGTAGTGGAGGCTGGAGACCTTACAACCTTTAAAAAATATTTGGATAAGCACTTGAAATATCGAAACATTCAGGGATATGGGACAAGTGCAGGAAAATGTGATGAGCGGGACTTTAGTGGTAGTTATTGTGGGTCAGACTCGATGGGCTGAAGGGCCTTTTCTGCGCTGTATGGCTCTGAGAATCTGTAAGATGCCTCACATATCAACCATAATTTGACACTGATCCACATTTTGTTTTTATTCCTGGGACATGGGTGTCGCTGGCTGGACCAGCATTTATTGCCCATCCCTAGTTGCCCTTGGAGGGCAGTTGAGAGTCACCCACATTGCTGTGGCTCTGGAGTCACATGTAGGCCAGACCGGGTAAGGACGGCAGATTTCCTTCCCGAAAGGACATTAGTGACCCAGATGGGTTTTTCCGACAATCGACAATGGGTCATCAGTAGATTCTTAATTCCAGATATTTTTTAAATTGAATTCAAATTGCACCATCGGCCGTGGCGGGGATTCGAACCCGGGTCCCCGGAACATTCTGGATTAATAGTCTGGTGATAATACCACTCCCCG
The DNA here is from genome assembly GCF_964213995.1 of Mustelus asterias. Lineage (NCBI taxonomy): Eukaryota > Metazoa > Chordata > Chondrichthyes > Carcharhiniformes > Triakidae > Mustelus > Mustelus asterias. The sequence continues at coordinate 204,888 of NW_027590434.1, forward strand.
TTAAATGGAAATACAATAATATAAACATATGGAAATGTCAAAGACAGGTGACCAAAGATTTGATAATTGTGAGTTTTAAGGGGCGTCTTGACAAATACATGAATAGGACGGGAATAGAGGGATACGGTCCCCGGAAGGGTAGGGGGTTTTAGTTCAGTCGGGCAGCATGGTCGGTGCAGGCTTGGAGGGCCGAAGGGTCTGTGCCTGTGCTGTAATTTTCTTTGATCTTTGTTCAAAGTGATAGGCGTTTAAGGGGTGTGTTAAAGGAGGAGTGTGGTGGAGGGTGGGAAGGGGGTGCATAGAGATCTAGGCAGGAAATCCCAGAGCTCAGGGCCCAGGTACAGAAGGCAGGACTACCAGTGGTGGAGCGATGGTTATCAGGTGATGCTTAAGACACTGGAAGTGGAGCAGGGCAGAGAATGGTGGGTCCGGAGGATGTTGCAGAGATACGGAGGGAAGGAGGCGGAGGGGACAAGGGAGAGATCTGGACACAAAGTGGTGAGTTTTTGATTTGCTCCCGGACCAGGAAGCATTGTGGGTCAGCGAGAGATGGCGGGATGAGCGGGACATGATATGGGTTTGGACACAGAGCAGCGGGAAGGTCGGAAGCTGGGATACCAGCATTGGAATGACCGAGCGAGACTCGAGATAACAAGGACGTGAATGATGGATACAGCTGTCGGGGACTTTAGTGAACCGGGTGTGTTCTTGTGACAATCCAATGGTCGCTGTTACTGATCCAAGCTTCTTCATTCCAGATTTCGTTGAGGATAGTGAGGAGCATTGCCAGAGGGATACAGCAGGATATAGATAGGCTGGAGACTTGGGCGGAGAGATGACAGATGGAGTTAATCCGGACAAATGCGAGGTGATGCATTTTGGAAGGTCTAATACAGATAGGAAATATACAGTAAATGGCAGAACCCTTCGAAGCATTAACATACAGAGGGATCTGGGAGTACAAGTCCACAGTTCCCTGAAAGTGGCAACGCAGGTGGATAAGTTTGTCAAGACAGCATACGGCATGCTTGCCTTCATCGGTCGGGGCACTGAGTTTAAAAATTGGCAAGTCATGTTGAATAGAACCTTAGTTAGGCCACATTTAGAATATTGTGTGCAGTTCTGGTCGCCACACTACCAGAAGGATGTGGAGGCTTTGGAGAGGGGACGGAAGAGGTTTACCAGGATGTCACTTGGTTTGGACAGTATTAGCTATGAGGAGAGATTGAACAAACTTGGTTTGTTTTCACTTGAATGTCGGAGGCTGAGGGGCGACCTGATAGAAGTGAGATGACAATGATGAGAGGCACGGAGAGTCAAAGTCTTCTTCCCAGAGTGGAAATGTCAATTACTAGGGGACATAGGTTTAATTTGATTTTATTTGATTTATTATTGTCACATCTCTCCCTTGTCCCCTCCGCCTCCTTCCCTCCGTATCTCTGTAACATCCTCCGGACCCACCATCCTCTGAGATCTCTGCCCTCCTCCACTTCCAGTGCTGTACTGTTCTACGTTCTATGTTCTATGTATGTATTGGGATACAGCAAAAAGTATTGTTTCTTGCGCGCTATACAGACAAAGCATACCGTTCATAGAGAAGGAAAGGAGAGAGTGCAGAATGTAGTGTTACAGTCATAGCTCGGGTGTAGATTGAACTTTTGAATGCATTAAATTGATCTTTTGAATGCAATTCAAAAGTCTAATGGCAGCAGGGAAGAAGCTGTTCTTGAGTCGGTTGGTACATGTCCTCAGACTTTTGTATCTTTTTCCCTTAAGGTAAAAGGGGGAAAGTTTAAAGGAGATGTGAGGGGCAAGTTTTTTACACACAGGGTGGTAAGTGCCTGGAACGCGCTGCCAGAGGAGGTGAGAGAAGCAGATACAATAGCAACGTTTAAGAGACATCTGGACAGATACGTGAATAGGCCGGGAATAGAGGGATATGGGCCGCGCAGAGGCAAAAGGTCTGTCGTTTAGGAAGGCGTCACGTGTCGGTGAGCCAAAGGGCCTGTTTCCGTGCTGTGCTGTTCTTTGTTCTATGAATTTGAATGTTAACAGACCCACGGTGGGATGTGAATTCTGGATTAATCGTCTGGTAATGTGGCAACATCTCACTCATCAGTGATAGAAAGCTGAACTGTTCTGTACACCTGCAACTCTCAGACAGTGGAGTAGTTACACTCGCGAACATTTCCACCCTGTCCACTGATAGAAGCAAAAGCGATACAGCAGGGCAGGAGGCCATTCGGCCCATCGTGCCTCTGCCTGCTTTTGGAATGAGCTGTGTAATTAGTCCCCGCTCCCCCTCCCCCAGCTCCTGCCCCAAGCCTTGCTTTTCCTTTTCAAGTGTTTATCTAACACCCTTTTAATCGTTCGTTACTATTCAACCCGCTTCCACCCCCACTTTGAGGAAGTGAATTCCAGATCACAACAACTCGCTGTGTGAAAACACAGAGAAAAAAAAATCCCTTAATCTCCCCCTCTGGGTGTTTTGCCAATTATCGTAAACCTGATTACAGTCCTCCTAATTTACTCAATTAAACCGATATTAAACCTCCCCAGAACCTTCTCTGCTCTAATCTCAGATTCTCTTTACTCCGCGCAACTAAAGGTCTCCATCCGTGGTGTTGAGTGGTTGAGGCAAATCGCACAGATATATTGGAAAGGAATCTAACTAAACACATGAGGGAGGAAGGAAGAGGACTGAGACTCGGCAGGGTGGGAGGGAGGCTCCTGGGGATAGCATGAAGCCTCGTGGGCCACTCTTCTGTGCTGTTACTCCAATGTGAGTGTGATAATTCTCTCCCCCGCACTCTGTCCCAGGCCTCTTCACATTCCTCCTAAAGCACGGTCCCCAGAATTGGAGCCTGGAACAGTACAGCACAGGAGCAGGCCCTTCGGCCCACAATGTTGTGCCAAACCTGACACCAAATTAAACTAATCCCTCTGCCTGCCCTTGCTCCCTATCTCTCTATTTCTTGCATAGTCATGAGCTTATCTAAAAGCCCCTTAAACGCCCCCATCGTATCTGCCTGCACCACCACCCCTGGCAGCGCGTTCCAGACACCCACCACTCCCTGTGTAAAAAACATCTCCTTTGAATTTTCCCCCTCTCACCTTCAGCGCACGCCCCCTAGTATCAGACATTTCAACTCTGGGGAAAAGATTCTGTCTGTCAACCCTATCTCTGCTTCTCATAATTTTATATTCTTCTATCAGGTCTCCCCCTCAGCCTCCGCCGCTCCAGAGAAAACAACCCTAGTTTGTCCAGCCTCTCCTTATAGCTCAAACCCTCTAGTCCAGGCAGCACCCTCTTCTGCACCCTCTCCAACTTGGCACCATGGCTCCAACTGGGGCCTAGCCCAGTATTTCTGCAAAGATTTGGCACAACTTTGTAATCTACACCTCTGTTTAAGTGGCTTAGGATCCGCACATCTTTTGTGTTGATCGGGGGGGGGGTGGCATGGTGGCACAGTGGTTAGCACTGCTGCCTCACAGTGCCAGGGACCTGGGTTCGATTCTCAGCTTGGGTCGTTGTCTGTGTGGAGTTTGTACATTCTCCCCGTGTCTGCGTGGGTTTCCTCCGGGTGCTCCGGTTTCCTCCCACAGCCCAAAAGACGTGCGGGTTAGGTGGATTGGCCGTGCTAAATTCGCCCTCAGTGTTACCTGTGACGACTGGGGGATTTTCACAGTAACTTCATTGCAGTGTTAATGTAAGCCTAGTAGTGACGCTAACAAATGAACTTTAAACTTATCGACTTATCTGGGGGTGGTTGGAAAGGGATAACGAAGTAAAGGCTAATTTGTTGTGTGGCCCGTTGTAGAGGGAGTTTTCTGAGGGTGGAGTATGACAGAAACCAGGGTGTAACATTGAGAAACCAGCGTGTGGTGTAACTGAAAGCCTCTCGATCTTGGAGTCTGTATCAGGACTGGATTAGAAAGGTGTCTTCCCCCCCCAGCAATCTCTGTTCCCCACACACCCCGACACACTCCACTTAAAGGCAGACCGGTTAGTGTAATCTAAGGGTGGTCCACGTTAGATTAAACCGCGGGAGGGGTGGCCAGCTCTCCAGGATAGGCCAGGGCTGGGAAGATTGGGAAAAGGACGATGGATCAGGTCGAATCCAGTCAGCTGACAAAGCTCAGTGCTCTTTCCGATTGGCCACAGCAATCTGCCTGGTGGATGGACCAATGATGTGGAGATGCCGGCGTTGGATTGGGGTAAACACAGTAAGAAGTTTAACAACACCAGGTTAAAGTCCTGGTGTGTCGCGAAGGCTTGTGTGGCTTTTGCTACCAAATAAACCTGTTGGACCTTAACCTGGTGTTGTTAAACTTCTTACTGGATGGACCAATGGCAGGAGAATGAGTTTTTTTATTCATTCCTGGGACATGGGCATCGCTGGTTGGGCCCAGCATTTATTGCCCATCCCTCAAGTTTAAAGTTTATTAATTAGTGCCACAAGTAGGCTGACATTGACACTGCAATGAAGTTACATAGAAACATAGAAAAACTACAGCACAAACAGGCCCTTCGGCCCACAAGTTGTGCCGAACACATCCTTACCTTCTAGACCTACCTATAACCCTCCATCCTATTAAGCTCCATGTACTCATCCAGGAGTCTCTTAAAAGACCCTATTGAGTTTGCCTCCACCACCACTGACGGCAGCCGATTCCACTCGCCCACCACCCTCTGTGTGAAAAACTTACCCCTAACATCTCCCCTGTACCTACCCCCCAGCACCTTAAACCTGTGTCCTCTCGTAGCAGACATTTCCACCCTGGGAAAAAGCCTCTGAGAGTCCACCCGATCTATGCCTCTCAACATCTTACTGTGAAAATCCCCTAGTCGCCACACTCCTGTTCGGGTTACACTGAGGGAGAATTTAGCATGGTCAATGCACCCGAACCAGCACGTCTTTCGGACTGTGGGAGGAAACCAGAGGAAACCCACGCAGACACGGGGAGAACGCGCAGACTCCACACAGACAGTGACCCGAGCCGGGAATCGAACCCAGGTCCCTGGCGCTGTGAGGCAGCAGTGCTAACCACTGTGCCCCCATGCCACCCCCTAGTTGCCCTTGTTCACAGGGCAGTTGAGAGTCACCCACATTGCTGTGGCTCTGGAGTCACATGTAGGCCAGACCGGGTAAGGACGGCAGATTTCCTTCCCTAAAGGACATTAGTGACCCAGATGGGTTTTTCCGACAATCGACAATGGGTCATCAGTAGATTCTTAATTCCAGATATTTTTTACTGAATTCAAATTCCACCATCTGCCGTGGCGGGGATTCGAACCCGGGTCCCCAGAACATTCACTGAGTTTCTGGATTAATAGTCTGGCGATAATACCACTCGGCCATCGCCTCCCCCCACATTAGGTTCCAAGTCGGGGAGGTCATGTGATGAAATGCACCCTCTCCCCCAAGGGCAACATGCCGTGTTCAGGGAATCTCTCGAAAAGCTGAGGACAGAAAGATAGAAACTAGAATCAGGAGGAGGCCATTCAGCCCTTCGATCCTGCCCCACCATTCATTATGATCACGGCTGATCATCGAATTCAATATCCTGATTTCCCCCCCCTTCCCTCCTATATCCCTCGATCCCTTTAGCCCCAAGAGCTAGATCTAATTTCTTCTTGGAATCAGCTGCTTTTCACGGGGCAGTTGTTGAGGCTGTTTTCGGTCTGGGCTGTGTTGGAGGCCATTGATTTTTTTTTTGGTTCAGACACGATGAAATGGGCTGAATACCGGCCCACTGACTTTGGGCTCAGTACTGTGCCTCCCCTGTGTATCTCTCCACACTCTCCATCTTATTAACTGCCTCGGTTTTTGACTCTCCGTTCATTGGATGGGATTTCTGAAGGAGGTAGGACAAGATAATGGAGCTGTTTAAAAAGCATCGGGGATTCTGAAATGTACAAACAGAGGCAGGGAGTAAATGACTGTTTAGACCCCAGCTGCAGTGCTGTGTGCCATTCTACGCCTCAGGAAGGATGTAAACACAGAAACATAGAAACTAGAAGCAGGAGGAGGCCATTCAGCCCTTCGAGCCTGCTCCCCCATTCATCACCATCATGGCATTTGATTTGATTTGATTTATTATTGTCACATGTATTAACATACAGTGAAAAGTTTCTTGCACGCTATACAGACAAAGCATACCGTTCATAGAGAAGGAAAGAAGAGAGTGCAGAATGTAGTGTTACAGTCACAGCTAGGGTGTAGAGAAAGATCAACTTAATGCGAGGTCGGTCCATTCAAAAGTCTATTAGCAGCAGGGAAGACTTTTGTATCTTTTTCCCGACGGAAGAATCATCGAATTCAATATCCTGATCCCCCCCCCTTCCCCCCATATCCCTCGATCCCTTTCGCCCCAAGAGCGAAATCTAATTTCTTCCTGAAATCACACAATGTTTTGGCCTCAACTCCTTTCTGTGGGAGTGAATTCCACACATTCACCACCCTCTGGGTGAAGAAATTCCTCCTCACCTCAGGGGAAGTGAGACTGGCTGACTCGATCTTTTGGCACAGGCACGGTGGGCTGAATGGCCTCCTCCTGTGCTGTGTGTGATATGTCCAGGGAGCTGTAGTTGACTCAAAGTCCAATGTGATGTACCACATGGACAAAACAGAGAGAGTCCTGCTCGCACCGTGCTGTCCTCTGGTCAGTTTGACTCTGGGCACTCGATCCTGGTCATTGCGACATTCAACCACAGAAGGCATCATAGAGAAACATAGAAGATAGGAGCAGGAGGAGGCCATTCAGCCCTTCGAATCTGCCCCGCCATTCATCACCATCATGGTTGATCATCCAACTCAACAGCCCAATCCTGCTTTCTCCCCATGACCTTTGACCCCGTTCGCCCCAAGTGCTATATCCAACCGCCTCTTCAATACATTCAATGTTTTGGCATCAACTACTTCCTGTGGTGATGAATTCCACAGGCTCAACACTCTTTGGGTGAAGACATGCCACAAGGATGGCCTCCAGTGCTGGGAGAGGTCTGAGTTCTGGGGAAAAACTGAGCTACATTCCTATAGCACCTTTCACAACCTCAGGGCACCCCACTTTACAGGCCCACGAGATACTTTTCAATTGTATTTACAGCTGTGATGTCGGAAAGATCCTGACTGAGGTATCTTGGACTATTCAGCCTGGAGAGGGAGCGTCTGGGAGGTGACCTGTAAGATGGTAACTGGCGTGGGAAAGGTGTCTGGGAATATTTCTTCGAATTGGACAGCAGCAATAGAACAACGGGAAATGGGTTCATGCTAATAATTAGGGGCAGCACGGTGACACAGTGGTTAGCACTGCTGCCTCACAGCGCCAGGGACCCGGGGCAGCACGGTGGCACAGTGGGTTAGCACTGCTGCCTCACAGCGCCAGGGACCCGGGGCAGCACGGTGGCACAGTGGTTAGCACTGCTGCCTCACAGAGCCAGGGACCCGGGGCAGCACGGTGACACAGTGGGTTAGCACTGCTGCCTCACAGCGCCAGGGACCCGGGGCAGCACGGTGACACAGTGGTTAGCACTGCTGCCTCACAGCGCCAGGGACCCGGGGCAGCACGGTGGCACAGTGGGTTAGCACTGCTGCCTCACAGAGCCAGGGACCCGGGGCAGCACGGTGACACAGTGGGTTAGCACTACTGCCTCACAGCGCCAGGGACCCGGGGCGGCACAGTGACACAGTGGGTTAGCACTGCTGCCTCACAGCGCCAGGGACCCGGGGCAGCACGGTGACACAGTGGGTTAGCACTGCTGCCTCACAGCGCCAGGGACCCGGGGCGGCACAGTGACACAGTGGGTTAGCACTGCTGCCTCACAGAGCCAGGGACCCGGGGCAGCACGGTGACACAGTGGGTTAGCACTGCTGCCTCACAGTGCCAGGGACCCGGGGCAGCACGGTGACACAGTGGGTTAGCACTGCTGCCTCTCAGCGCCAGGGACCCGGGTTCAATTCCCGGCTTGGGTCACTGTCTCACTTTCCGTCTGTTCGTCTCTCTCATCCTGCCTCTCTATCCATCTGCTCATCTCTCTCTCTCTCTCTCAATCTACCTCTCTGTCCGTCTGTTCATCTCTCTCTCTCTCATTCTGCATCTCTTTCTGTCTGTTCGTCTCTCTCTCTCTCTCTCTCTCTCATTCTGTCTCTCTGTCCGTCTGTTCATCTCTCTCTCTCTCTCATTCTGTCTCTCTGTCCGTCTGTTCATCTCTCTCTCTCTCATTCTGCATCTCTTTCTGTCAGTTCGTCTCTCTCTCTCTCTCTCTCTCTCATTCTGTCTCTCTGTCCGTCTGTTCATCTCTCTCTCTCTCTCTCTCTCATTCTGCCTCTCTTTCCGTCTGTTCATCTCTCTCTCTCTCTCTCTCTCATTCTGTCTCTCTGTCCGTCTGTTCATCTCTCTCTCTCTCTCATTCTGCATCTCCTTCCGTCTGTTCATCTCTCTCTCTCTCTCGCTCTCATTCTGCCTCTCTATCCATCTGTTCATCTCTCTCTCTCTCTCTCATTCTGCCTCTCTGTCCGTCTGTTCATCTCTCTCTCTCTCTCGCTCTCATTCTGCCTCTCTATCCATCTGTTCATCCCTCTCTCTCTCTCATTCTGCCTCTCTATCTGTCTGTTCATCTCTCTCTCTCTCTCTCTCTCATTCTGCATCTCTTTCCGTCTGTTCATCTCTCTCTCTCTCTCGCTCTCATTCTGCCTCTCTATCTGTCTGTTCATCTCTCTCTCTCTCTCATTCTGCATCTCTTTCCATCTGTTCATCTCTCTCTCTCTCTCATTCTGCCTCTCTTTCCATCTGTTCATCCCTCTCTCTCTCTCATTCTGCATCTCTTTCCGTCTGTTCATCTCTCTCTCTCTCTCTCTCTCATTCTGCATCTCTTTCCGTCTGTTCATCTCTCTCTCTCTCTCATTCTGCCTCTCTTTCCATCTGTTCATCCCTCTCTCTCTCTCATTCTGCCTCTCTTTCCGTCTGTTCATCTCTCTCTCTCTCTCTCATTCTGTCTCTCTGTCCGTCTGTTCATCTCTCTCTCTCTCTCTCATTCTGTCTCTCTGTCCGTCTGTTCATCTCTCTCTCTCTCTCTCATTCTGTCTCTCTGTCCGTCTGTTCATTTCTCTCTCTCTCTCATTCTGCCTCTCTATCTGTCTGTTTGTCTCTCTCATTCTGTCTGTGTGGGTTTCCTCCGGGGGCTCCGGTTTCCTCCCACACTCCAAAGATGTGCGGGTTTGGTGGATTGGCCGTGCTAAATTGCCCCTTAGTGTCAGGGGGACTAGCAGAGTGTGGATTCTATGATTCAAAGAGAGAGAGAGCGTGAAAGAGTGAGGGAGCAAACGAGATCGAGTTAGAGATAAAGAACTAGACTGAGAACGAAAAAGGACCCAGTGTGAAGGCAGAGTGTGGGAAGAAGCAAGTCAGAGAGATAGAAATCAGTGAATCCAGCAGCGGGAAGAACAGAATGAGAGAGACAAACAGACAGAAAGAGAGGCAGAGTGAGAGAGAGAGAGAGAGAGACAAACAGATGAACAGACGGAAAGAGAGGCAGAATGGGAGAGAGCGAGATGGAAAGAGAGGCAGAATGTGAGAGAGCGAGACAGACAGATATATGGCGGACATAGAGAGAGTCAGAGACAGGAAGAGAGGGAGAGAGACAGACAGTTAATGGGTAAAATGATATAAGATTAGGTGCCCAAAAAAGAATTGCATGTGTTACAGACCAGATTATACCCGTTACAGCAAGAATTTACTGCCAGAAAAAGCCACAAACAGTTAAAGAGTATGTGACACGTCAAATTACTAGAAAAGCCAAACAGAGGTGTATAAAATAGCACATCCTATTGACGGGGAAAGATATGCAGAACAGCAACGGGCAACAAGAGAGCCACAAAATGGGAGTGTGACCAGAACCCTGCGAGGAATTTCAGAATCCATGAATTTATTGACAATTATATGAGCAAGAAAGGGTGTTCAGGACAAGTGTGGCCCCCTTGGGATCTGAGAATGGGGATATTGTCAATGGAAATGAGGAAGCGGTGTTATGTGGAATAATTACGTCAGTACTTATGGTGGAGAAAATATCAAGGAAATTAATATTGAATCAAGGACTGGGACCCAGCAAAATGAACACAAACAGGGTCAGGAAGGAAAGAACGGTATTAAATAGTCACAAGTCCCCAGGACTGGATGTGTTCCATCCCGGGAAACTGTCAGGTGAGAAGAAAGTGGGTGAAGATGATAGGTGAGGGAGGAGGCTCGAGTAGAACTTAAACACTGGTATAGACTGGTTGGGCTGAATGGCCTGCTTCTGTGCTGTACAGAACAAAGGACAGTACAGCACAGGAACAGGCCCTTCGGCCCTCCCGGCCTGTGCCGATCATGATGCCCTGACTAAACCAAAACCGTATACACTTACAGAGCCCGTATCCTTCCTTTCCCGTCCTATTCATGTATTCATCTAGATGCCCTTTAATTGCCGCTATCGTACCGGCTCCCACCACCTCCCCCGGGCAGCGCGTTCCAGACACTCACCACCCTCTGTGTAAAAAAAAATCTTGCCTCGCACATCTCATAGAATCCTACAGTGCAGAAAGAGGCCATTCGGCCCATCGAGTCTGCACCGATCACAATCCCACCCCGGCCCTATCCCCATTACCCCATGCATTCACCCCAGTTTGTCCGCCTGACACTAAGGGGCAATTTAGCGCGGCCAATGCACCCTAACCAGCACGTCTTTCGGACTGTGGGAGGAAACTGGAGCACCCAGAGAAAACCCACGCAGACACGGGGAGAACGTGCAGACTCCGCACAGACAGTGACCCAAGCCGGGAATCGAACCCGGGTCCCTGGAGCTGTGAGGCAGCAGTGCGAACCCACTGTGCCACCCCGGGTCCCTGGCGCTGTGAGGCAGCAGTGCTGACCACTGTGCCACCGTGCTGCCCCGGGTCCCTGGCACTGTGAGGCCGCAGTGCTGACCACTGTGCCACCGTGCCACACTGGGTCCCTGGCACTGTGAGACAGCAGTGCTAACCACTGTGCCACCCGGGGTCCCTGGCGCTGTGAGGCAGCAGTGCTGACCACTGTGCCACCATGCCACCCCGGGTCCCTGGCACTGTGAGGCCGCAGTGCTGACCACTGTGCCACCGTGCCACCCCGGGTCCCTGGCACTGTGAGGCAGCAGTGCTGACCACTGTGCCACCCCGGGTCCCTGGCACTGTGAGGCAGCAGTGCTAACCACTGTGTCACCGTGCTGCCCCGGTCCCTGGTGCTGTGAGGCAGCAGTGCTAACCACTGTGTCACCGTGCCGCCCCGGGTCCCTGGCGCTGTGAGGCAGCAGTGCTAACTGTGGTGAACCATTGTTGGTTCCCACCAGGTAGTGCTGAGCCATGGTCTGGCCAGTACTATGAGTCTGTATATATGTTACTGTTGGGGTTAGGGTTGGGCTGTTCTACCTGTTAATATAGTTGTTATGGTACACCCCAGTCGGCTCCGCCTCCTGGGAGAGGTATAAAGGTCACTGCTCTGCCTGGTGACCCTTTAGTCTGGGATCGTGTACTGTATATGGTCGCTCTGTTATTGTTGGCAATAAAAGCCTTTATTTCCCGAGTACATCACGCCTCTCGTGTGTTATATCGCGCATCACTAACCACTGTGCCACCCACATTTTTCCCCACTTTTCTAAACTCTTCCCCACGCGCCTCACACCTCTGTGAAGCTGAATGCAAACTGGAGGAACAGCATCTCATCTTCCGGCTGGGCACTTTCCAGCCTTCCGGTCTCAACATCGAATTCAACAACTCCAGATGATTCGCTCGACCCCACCTCCACCTCCTTTCTTTTCATTTTATTTCATTTTTTACTGTTCTCTACCTTTTATTTCTCTATTGTCTTCTTCATTTTTCTTCCCTCCCCATTCTTTCCCCCTACTTCATCCCCATTCCCTTACCTTTTCTGCCCTTTGCTTCCCTTTCCCCCCCCCCCCCCCATTTTTCTCAGTTTTGCCTCCCTCCCGCCCATCTCCCCTCTCCCCCCACATCTTCGTCTGGTCACAGCTCGCCCTCTAATTTCCGCGTCTCTGCCGTTTGGCCATTCACACCTTCTATTCTCTCTGCGCACGGCCATTAGCACCTCTTAGCCTTTCCCCTGGTTCCTGTGGCTATGACTCATCTTTCATTCCCTCTCCCCGCAGTATAAATATCTCCCACTTTCTCTGCCTTTTAGCTCTGTCAAAGGGTCGTCTGGACTTGAAACATCAGCTCTTTTCTCTCCCTACAGATGCTGCCGGACCTGCTGAGATTTTCCAGCGTTTTCTCTCTTGGTTTCAGATTCCAGCATCCGCAGTAATTATGCTTTTTTCCTATGTCCCCGAGTACTTGACTTGACTAGGAAAGAGCATCTGACTGTCCACTCTGTATATTCTGCGTAACTTCCTGAATTGCGGATAGCCTGATTATAATCTTGCCCTTGATTCAGGAACCCTCCCTTGTTAGATTGGAAAGTTGCACTCTGCCCCGGTTTACCAGGTTGAAGGTTGAAGGTTCACCAGGATGTTGCCTGGTATGGAGGGTCTCAGCTATGAGGAGAGATTGGGTAGACTGGGGTTGTTCTCCCTGGAAAGACGGAGAATGAGGGGAGATCTAATAGAGGTGTACAAGATTATGAAGGGGATAGATAGGGTGAACGGTGGGAAGCTTTTTCCCAGGTCGGAGGTGACGATCACGAGGAGTCACAGGCTCAAGGTGAGAGGGGCGAAGTATAACTCAGATATTAGAGGGATGTTTTTTACACAGAGGGTGGTGGGGGCCTGGAATGCGCTGCCAAGTAGGGTGGTGGAGGCAGACACGCTGGCATCGTTTAAGACTTACCTGGATAGTCACATGAGCAGTCTGGGAATGGAGGGATACAAACGATTGGTCTAGTTGGACCAAGGAGCGGCACAGGCTTGGAGGGCCGAAGGGCCTGTTTCCTGTGCTGTACTGTTCTTTGTTCTTTGTTCTGCTATTTCAGAAAGTCGAGAGGGAAAGCGGGTGAATTTTGGACCAGTTAGCCCAGTGGCTGTTCTCAGCAAATTACTGTAGCTGATAATTCAGGTCAGACAGCATGAAAATTGAGCAGTGATCAGAGAAAGACAGCATTGTCAGGTGACGAAGGGGCAGCGCTCCGAAAGCAAGTGGATTTTGCTACCAAATAAACCTGTTGGACTTTAACCTGGTGTTGTGAGACTTCATACTGTGTTTACCCCAGTCTAACGCCGGCATCTCCACATCATGTAAAGGGGAGGTCAGACCTGACGAACCTGAATGAATCTTTTGGGGAGGTGACTAAAATATTGGTTGGTGGGGTAGAATGGCAGGGGAACAGGGTTAAGGGACGGAATGGCAGGGGAATACGGTTAAGGGATGGGATGGCAGGGGAACAGGGTTAAGGGACGGAATGGCAGGGGAACAGGGTTGAGGGACGGAATGGCAGGGGAACAGGGTTGAGGGACGGAATGGCAGGGGAACAGGGTTAAGAGTCGGAATGGCAGGGGAACAGGGTTAAGGGATGGAATGGCAGGGGAACAGGGTTAAGAGTCGGAATGGCAGGGGAACAGGGTTAAGGGATGGAATGGCAGGGGAACAGGGTTAAGGGATGGAATGGCAGGGGAACAGGGTTAAGGGATGGAATGGCAGGGGAACAGGGTTAAGGGATGGAATGGCAGGGGAACAGGGTTAAGGGATGGAATGGCAGGGGAACAGGGTTAAGGGATGGAATGGCAGGGGAACAGGGTTAAGGGATGGAATAGCAGGGGAACAGGGTTAAGGGATGGAATGGCAGGGGAACAGGGTTAAGAGTCGGAATGGCAGGGGAACAGGGTTAAGAGTCGGAATGGCAGGGGAACAGGGTTAAGAGTCGGAATGGCAGGGGAACAGGGTTAAGGGACGGAATGGCTGGGGAACAGGGTTAAGGGACGGAATGGCAGGGGAACAGGGTTAAGAGTCGGAATGGCAGGGGAACAGGATTAAGGGTCGGAATGGCAGGGGAACAGGGTTAAGGGTCGGAATGGCAGGGGAACAGGGTTAAGGGATGGAATGGCAGGGGAACAGGGTTAAGGGACGGAATGGCAGGGGAACAGGGTTAAGGGACGGAATGGCAGGGGAACAGGGTTAAGGGACGGAATGGCAGGGGAACAGGGTTAAGGGACAGAATGGCAGGGGAACAGGGTTAAGGGACAGAATGGCAGGGGAACAGGGTTAAGGGACAGAATGGCAGGGGAACAGGGTTAAGGGACAGAATGGCAGGGGAACAGGGTTAAGGGACAGAATGGCAGGGGAACAGGGTTAAGGGACAGAATGGCAGGGGAACAGGGTTAAGGGACAGAATGGCAGGGGAACAGGGTTAAGGGACGGAATGGCAGGGGAACAGGGTTAAGGGACAGAATGGCAGGGGAACAGGGTTAAGGGACGGAATGGCAGGAGAACAGGGTTGAGGGACAGAATGGCAGGGGAACAGGGTTAAGGGACAGAATGGCAGGGGAACAGGGTTAAGGGACGGAATGGCAGGGGAACAGGGTTGAGGGACAGAATGGCAGGGGAACAGGGTTAAGGGACAGAATGGCAGGGGAACAGGGTTAAGGGACAGAATGGCAGGGGAACAGGGTTAAGGGACGGAATGGCAGGGGAACAGGGTTAAGGGACGGAATGGCAGGGGAACAGGGTTAAGGGACGGAATGGCAGGGGAATACTGTTAAAGGACGGAGTATGTTTGGAGCAAAAGGATAGTGAGGGATAAAATTGGTCCTCTTGAAGACCAGAGTGGTAGACTGTGTATGGAACCAAAAGAGATGGGGGAGATACTAAATGGTTTTTTTGCATCCGTATTTACTGAGGAAACGGGCATGGAGTCTACGGAAATAGGGCAAACAGGTAGGGAGGCCATGGAACCTTTACAGAGTAAAGGGGAGGAGGTGCTTGCTGTCTTGAGGCAAATCAGAGTGGATAAATCCCCAGGACCAGACAGGGTATTCCCACGGACCTTGAGGGAAGCTAGTGTTGAACTTGCAGGGGCCCTGGCAGACATATTTAAAATGTCAGTATTCACGGGGGAGGTGCCGGATGATTGGAGGGTGGCTCATGTTGTTCCGTTGTTTAAAAAAGGTTCCAAAAGAAATCCGGGAAATTATCGGCCAGTAAGTTTGACGTCGGTGGTGGGCATGTTATTGGAAGGTGTGATAAGGGATAGGATCTACAAATATTTGGATAGACAGGGACTTATTAGGGAGAGTCAACATGGCTTTGTGCGTGGTAGGTCATGTTTGACCAATCTATTGGAGTTTTTCGAGGAGGTTACCAGGAAAGTGGATGAAGGGAAGGCGGTGGATGTTGTCTACCTGGATTTCAGCAAGGCCTTTGACAAGGTCCCTCATGGGAGGTTAGTTAGGAAGGTTCAGTCGCTGGGTATACATGGGGAGGTAGTAAATTGGATAAGACACTGGCTCAATGGAAGAAGCCAGAGAGTGGTTGTGGAGGATTGCTTCTCTGAGTGGAGGCCTGTGACTAGTGGTGTGCCGCAGGGATCGGTGTTGGATCCATTGTTGTTTGTCATCTACATCAATGATCTGGATGATAATGTGGTCAATTGGATCAGCAAGTTTGCTGATGATACAAAGATTGGAGGTGTGGTGGACAGTGAGGAAGGTTTTCAAAGCTTGCAGAGGGATTTGGACCAACTAGAAAAATGGGCTGAAAAATGGCAAATGGAATTTAACGCAGACAAGTGTGAGGTATTGCACTTTGGAAGGACAAACCAAAGAAGAACGTATAGTGTAAATGGTAGGACTCTGAAGAGTGCAGTTGAACAGAGGGATCTGGGAATACAGGTACAGAATTCCCTAAAAGTGATGTCACAGGTGGATAGGGTCGTAAAGAGTGCCTTTGGTACATTGGCCTTTATAAATCGGAGTATCGAGTATAAAAGTTGGAGTGTTATGGTAAGGTTATATAAGGCATTGGTGAGTCCGAATTTGGAGTATTGTGAACAGTTTTGGTCACCTAGTTACAGGAAGGATGTAAATAAGATTGAAAGAGTGCAGAGAAGGTTCACAAGGATGTTGCCGGGACTTGAGAAGCTGAGTTACAGAGAGAGATTGAATAGGTTAGGACTTTATTCCCTGGAGCGTAGAAGATTGAGGGGAGATTTGATAGAGGTGTATAAGATTTTGATGGGTATGGATAGAGTGAATGCAAGCAGGCTTTTTCCACTGAGGCTAGGGGAGAAAAAAACCAGAGGGCATGGGTTAAGGGTGAAAGGAGAAAAGTTTAAAGGGAATATTAGGGGGGGCTTCTTCACGCAGAGAGTGGTGGGAGTGTGGAATGAGCTGCCGGATAAAGTGGTAAATGCGGGGTCACTTTTAACATTTAAGAAAAACTTGGACAGGTTCATGGATGAGAGGGGTGTGGAGGGATATGGTCCAAGTGCAGGTCAGTGGGACTAGGCAAAAAATGGTTCGGCACAGACAAGAAGGGCCAAAAGGCCTGTTTCTGAGCTGTAATTTTCTATGGTTCTATGGGAACAGGGTTAAGGGACGGAATGGCAGGGGAATACGGTTAAGGGATGGAATGGGCCCCTCCTGTTCCTGTCTCCACACAGAGGACAGAGAGATAAACTCCTCAGAGGACACAGTGTTCACATTAACTTTGTTGGAGCAGGTTCTACCACTGGGTTCAATCAGAGATCATTGCATCTGTCACAGGGAAGGGGATAAA
Organism: Mustelus asterias; assembly: GCF_964213995.1. Lineage (NCBI taxonomy): Eukaryota > Metazoa > Chordata > Chondrichthyes > Carcharhiniformes > Triakidae > Mustelus > Mustelus asterias. Next base: position 221,621 of record NW_027590434.1, read on the forward strand.
TAATTGGAGCAGAGGATGATGCAGCAATATCGGGGGAGAGCGGGTCAGTGGGATTAGTTTGGGTTCGATACAGGGCTACAGTGATAGAGTGGGGAAGTGAGATTAGTTTGGGGATTGATACAGGGCTATGGGGAGAGAGCGGGGCAGTGGGATTAGTTTGGGATTGATACAGGGTATGGGGAGAGAGCGAGGCAGTGGGATTAGTTTGGGATTCATACAGGGTATTGGGAAAGAACGGGGCAGTGGGATTATTTTGGGGATTGATACAGGGCTATGGGGGGAGAGCGGGGCAGTGGGATTAGTTTGGGGATTGATACAGGGCTATGGGGAGAGAGCGGGGCAGTGGGATTAGTTTGGGGATTGATACAGGGCTATGGGGAGAGAGCGGGGCAGTGGGATTAGTTTGGGATTGATACAGGGCTATGGGGAGAGAGCGGGACAGTGGGATTAGTTTGGCTTTGATACAGGGCTAAGGGGGGAGAGCGGGGCAGTGGGATTAGTTTGGGGATTGATACAGGGCTATGGGGAGAGAGCGGGGCAGTGGGATTAGTTTGAGGATTGATACAGGGCTATGGGGAGAGAGCGGGGCAGTGGGATTAGTTTGGGATTGATACAGGGCTATGGGGGGAGAGTGGGGCAGTGGGATTAGTTTGGGGATTGATACAGGGCTATGGGGGGAGAGTGGGGCAGTGGCATTAGTTTGGGGATTGATACAGGGCTATGGGGAGAGAGTGGGGCAGTGGGATTAGTTTGGGATTCATACTGGGCTATGGGGAGAGAGCGGGGCAGTGGGATTAGTTTGGGATTGATACTGGGCTATGGGGAAAGAGCGGGGCAGTGGGATTAGTTTGGGGATTGATACTGGGCTATGGGGAGAGAGTGGTGCAGTGGGATTAGTTTGGGGATTGCTACAGGACTACAGTGATAGAGCGGGGCAGTGGGATTAGTTTGGGGATTGATACAGGGCTATGGGGAGAGAGCGGGACAGTGGGATTAGTTTGGGGATTGTTACAGGGCTATGGGGGGAGAGCGGGCCAGTGGGATTAGTTTGGGTTTGATGCAGAGCTATGGGGCGAGAGCGGGGGCAGTGGGATTTGTTTGGGGATTGATACAGGGCTATGGGGAAAGAGCGGGGCAGTGGGATTAGTTTGGGGATTGATACAAGGCTATGGGGGGAGAGCGGGGCAGTGGGATTAGTTTGGGATTGATACAGGGCTATGGGGAGAGAGCGGGACAGTGGGATTAGTTTGGGGATTGATACAGGGCTATGGGGAGAGAGCGGGGCAGTGGGATTAGTTTGGGATTGATACAAGGCTATGGGGAGAGAGCGGGGCAGTGGGATTAGTTTGGGTTTGATACAAGGCTATGGGGAGAGAGCGGGGCAGTGGGATTAGTTTGGGATTGATACAGGGCTATGGGGAGAGAGCGGGGCAGTGGGATTAGTTTGGGATTGATACTGGGCTATGGGGAAAGAGCGGGGCAGTGGGATTGGTTTGGGTTTGATGCAGAGCTATGGGGAGAGAGCGGGACAGTGGGATTAGTTCGGAGATTGATAGTGGGCTATGGGGAGAGAGCGGGACAGTGGGATTAGTTTGGGATTGATACAGGGCTATGGGGAGAGCGCGGGGCAGTGGGATTAGTTTGGGTTTGATGCAGAGCTATGGGGAGAGAGCGGGACAGTGGGATTAGTTTGGGATTGATACAGGGCTATGGGGAAAGAGCGGGGCAGTGGGATTAGTTTGGGGATTGATACAGGGCTATGGGGAGAGAGCGGGGCAGTGGGATTAGTTTGGGGATTGATACTGGGCTATGGGGAGAGAGCAGGGTAGTGGGATTAGTTTGGGGAATGATACTGGGCTATGGGGAGAGAGCGGGGCAGTGGGATTAGTTTGGGATTGATACAGGGCTATGGGGAGAGAGCGGGGCAGTGGGATTAGTTTGAGGATTGATACAGGGCTATGGGGAGAGAGTGAGGCAGTGGGATTAGTTTGGGATTGATACTGGGCTATGGGGAGAGAGCGGGGCAGTGGGATTAGTTTGGGATTGATACAGGGCTATGGGGAGAGAGCGGGGCAGTGGGATTAGTTTGAGGATTGATACAGGGCTATGGGGAGAGAGTGAGGCAGTGGGATTAGTTTGGGATTGATACAGGGCTATGGGGAGAGAGCGGGGCAGTGGGATTAGTTTGAGGATTGATACAGGGCTATGGGGAGAGAGTGAGGCAGTGGGATTAGTTTGGGATTGATACAGGGCTATGGGGAGAGAGCGGGGCAGTGGGATTAGTTTGAGGATTGATACAGGGCTATGGGGAGAGAGCGGGGCAGTGGGATTAGTTTGGGATTGATACAGGGCTATGGGGAGAGAGCGGGGCAGTGGGATTAGTTTGGGATTGATACAGGGCTATGGGGAGAGAGTGAGGCAGTGGGATTAGTTTGGGATTGATACAGGGCTATGGGGAGAGAGCGGGGCAGTGGGATTAGTTTGAGGATTGATACAGGGCTATGGGGAGAGAGTGAGGCAGTGGGATTAGTTTGGGATTGATACAGGGCTATGGGGAGAGAGCGGGGCAGTGGGATTAGTTTGAGGATTGATACAGGGCTATGGGGAGAGAGTGAGGCAGTGGGATTAGTTTGGGATTGATACAGGGCTATGGGGAGAGAGCGGGGCAGTGGGATTAGTTTGAGGATTGATACAGGGCTATGGGGAGAGAGCGGGGCAGTGGGATTAGTTTGGGATTGATACAGGGCTATGGGGAGAGAGTGAGGCAGTGGGATTAGTTTGGGATTGATACAGGGCTATGGGGAGAGAGCGGGGCAGTGGGATTAGTTTGAGGATTGATACAGGGCTATGGGGAGAGAGTGAGGCAGTGGGATTAGTTTGGGATTGATACAGGGCTATGGGGAGAGAGCGGGGCAGTGGGATTAGTTTGAGGATTGATACAGGGCTATGGGGAGAGAGTGAGGCAGTGGGATTAGTTTGGGATTGATACAGGGCTATGGGGAGAGAGCGGGGCAGTGGGATTAGTTTGAGGATTGATACAGGGCTATGGGGAGAGAGCGGGGCAGTGGGATTAGTTTGGGATTGATACAGGGCTATGGGGAGAGAGCGGGGCAGTGGGATTAGTTTGGGATTGTTCCAGCACAGGGCTCAACTGATATACAAGTGGGGGATCTTCCTGCATAAAGCTCCCCTGTTGTACATGATTGCCAGATTGTGGATTGTCCCTCAGCTTTTATCGCAGAGTCACAGATGAACAGGGTGAGCGTAATCATACACAGTTTGTTCACTTAATCTCACACCTGTATTTAGGTTCAGTTCCACTGGTCCGACCAGACTCTATATCTGACCTCCACATCAAACCTAGTCCAATTCCATCCGCTCGAAGCTGCACTGCTGGATGAGTGGGTGCTGGGTGAGTGGGTGCTGGGTGAGTGGGTGCTGGGTGAGTGGGTGCTGGGTGAGTGGGTGCTGGGTGAGTGGGTGCTGGGTGAGTGGGTGCTGGGTGAGTGGGTGCTGGGTGAGTGGGTGTTGGGTGAGTGGGTGCTGGGTGAGTGGGTGAGGGGTGAGTGGGTGACGGGTGAGTGGGTGCTGGGTGAGTGGGTGCTGGGTGAGGGGTGAGTGGGTGCTGGGTGAGTGGGTGACGGGTGAGTGGGTGATGGGTGAATGGGAGCTGGGTGAGTGGGTGACTGGTGAGTGGATGACAGGTGAGTGGGTGCTGGGTGAGTGGGTGCTGGGTGAGTGGGTGCTGGGTGAGTGGATGCTGGGTGAGTGGGTGCTGGGTGAGTGGGAGAGGGTGAGTGGGAGAGGATGAGTGGGTGATGGGTGAGTGGGTGATGGGTGAGTGGGAGAGGGTGAGTGGGAGAGGGTGAGTGGGAGAGGGTGAGTGGGAGAGGGTGATGGGTGCTGGGTGAGTGGGTGCTGGGTGAGTTGGTACTGGGTGAGTGGGTGATGGGTGCTGGGTGAGTGGGTGCTGGGTGAGTGGGTGCTGGGTGAGTGGGTGATGGGTGAGTGGGTGCTGGGTGAGTGGGTGCTGTGGGAGAGGGTGATGGGTGAGTGGGTGCTGGGTGAGTGGGTGCTGGGTGAGTGGGTGCTGTGGGAGAGGGTGATGGGTGAGTGGGTGCTGGGTGAGTGGGTGCTGGGTGAGTGGGTGCTGGCTGAGTGAGTGTTGGGTGAGTGGGTGCTGGGTGAGTGGGTGCTGGGTGAGTGGGTGTTGGGTGAGTGGGAGAGGGTGATGGGTGCTGGGTGAGTGGGTGCTGGGTGAGTGGGTGTTGGGTGAGTGGGAGAGGGTGATGGGTGCTGGGTGAGTGGGTGCTGTGTGGGTGCTGGGTGAGTGGGTGCTGGGTGAGTGGGTGCTGGGTGAGTGGGTGCTGGGAGAGTGGGTGCTGGGTGAGTGGGTGCTGGGAGAGTGGGTGCTGGGAGAGTGGGTGCTGGGTGAGTGGGTGCTGGGTGAGTGGGTGCTGGGTGAGTGGGTGCTGTGTGAGTGGGTGCTGGGTGAGTGGGAGAGGGTGATGGGTGCTGGGTGAGTGGGTACTGGGTGAGTGGGTGCTGTGTGAGTGGGTGCTGGGTGAGTGGGAGAGGGTGATGGGTGCTGGGTGAGTGGGTGCTGGGTTAGTGGGTGCTGGGCGAGTGGGTGATGGGTGAGTGGGAGAGGGTGCTGGGTGAGTGGGTGCTGGGAGAGTGGGTGCTGGGCGAGTGGGTGCTGGGTGAATGGGAGAGGGTGATGGGTGCTGGGTGAGTGGGTGCTGGGAGAGTGGGTGATGGGTGAATGGGAGAGGGTGATGGGTGCTGGGTGAGTGGGTGCTGGATGAGTGGGTGATGGGTGAGTGGGAGAGGGTGCTGGGTGATGGGTGCTGGGTGAGTGGGTGCTGGGTGAATGGGAGAGGGTGATGGGTGCTGGGTGAGTGGGTGCTGGGAGAGTGGGTGCTGGGCGAGTGGGTGCTGGGTGAGTGGGAGAGGGTGCGAGTTACGACACAGAGGCAGCTATCGGAAAGCTTTCGATCGCTGCTGAGTTGCAGGCCTCGGCTCACAAAAGAGTTAACCGTGGTTTTTCTATAAAAAACACTTCAAGCCACAATGACTCAGTTTGTCGGCACGGCATTCATTTAGAGACCAAATACCTTCAGATCCGAGGAATGGTTATGGGAGGAGTACGAGGTGCCGGAACCACCGTCAGAACCTGCTTCATTGCCCAAGCCGAGGCTACAACAGGAGGCGTCCTCCCGTGGTCATCAGATCCTCCAGTGCTGCTCGCTGTGACCCTACTCCAAACTTTCCCCACTGCTGTACAGAGAGAGGAGCGGAGCGCAGTGTAGTCTTCCCCCTCCCCCCCCACCCCCACCACTCCACCCTCACCATCGCCAAAGCACAGAAACCGGTGGGAAAGAAACCCCGGTGTGCAAAGTATACTTTTCACCTACTCAGTTTGCCGGGCCTCTCGGGTTCAGCGAACGTTTAGCCGAGAGAAGTGTGTGATCAGATGTGTAACATTCATTCTGAAACTGGTGACCAAATGGCACAAGCAGCCCTCGCAAGGGAGAGAGAGAGAGAGAGAGAGATATGAAACGGTGGAGAGAGAGAGAGGAGATTACGAGTGCAGGCAGCGAGCAGCCATGATGAAGGAAAGCCAGGCTAAGTACAGCACTCTACATAAGAAACAGGAGCAGGAGAAGGCCATTCAGCCCCACAAGCCTGCTGCACCTTCCATGACATCATAGCTAATCTCCACCTCCCCACATTATCCCTCATTTCCCTCAATTCCCTCAGCGTCCAATGTATCTCCGTTTTGAATATATTTAATGATTCCGAACATCCACAACCTTCTGAGGGTGGAGAATTCCAAAGACTTATAACCTTTCGGGCAAAGAGTTTCTCCTCATCCCAGACCTATATTGGCTTATTTTGATCCCTCTGTCCAGAGTCGACAGACGGATCAAACATCTTTCCAACATTTATCCCGTCTATACCCTTATAAACTTTCAATTAAATCACCTCTCAGTCTTCAAAACTCCAAAGAATACAGGCCTAGTCTACACAAGCTCTCCAGCACTTTGGTAAGAAGACCAAGACTCTACACAGTATTCCAAGTAAGGTTTTTTTAATTAGTCACAAGTAGGCTTACATTCACACTGCAATGAAGTTACTGTGAGAATCCCCTAGTCGCCACACTCCGGTGCCTGTTCGGGTTACACTGAGGGAGACTTTAGCATGGCCAATCCCCCTAACCAGCACGTCTTTAGGACTGCAATCTCTGCAAGACGTGCCAGATCATCGATACGGATGCCATCATCTCACGTGAGAACACCATCCACCAGGTACACGGTACATACTCTTGCGACTCGGCCAACATTGTCGACTTGATACGCTGCAGGAAAGGATGTCCCGAGGCATGGTACACTGGGGAGACCATGCAGACGCTACGACAACGGATGAATGAACACCGCTCGACAATCACCAGGCAAGACTGTTCTCTTCCTGTGGGGGAGCACTTCAGCAGTCACGGGCATTCAGCCTCTGATCTTCGGGTAAGCGTTCTCCAAGGCGGCCTTCACGACACACGACGGCACAGAGTCGCTGAGCAGAAACTGATAGCCAAGTTCCGCACACATGAGGACGGCCTCAACCGGGATGTTGGGTTCATGTCACACTATCTGTAACCCCCACCATTTGGCCTGGGTTTGCAAAAACTTACTAACTGTTCTGGCTTGAGACAATACACACTTCACCTGTACTTATCCCTCTCTCCGCTCACACCCTGTACCTGTGAAGACTCGCATTCCAACCATTATCTTGCAATTGAGTTTGTGTCTAAATATGCCCTGTTTGTGACCCCAACTCCCACTCACCTGATGAAGGGGCAACACTCCGAAAGCTCGTGCTACCAAATGAACCTGTTGAACTTTAACCTGGTGTTGTGAGACTTCTTACTGTGCCCACCCCATTCCAACACTGGCATCTCCACATCTTTCGGACAGTGGGAGGAAACCGGAGCACCCGGTGGAAACCCACGCAGACACGGGGAGAACGTGCAGACTCCACATAGACAGTGACCCGAGCGGGATTTGAACCTGGGTCCCTGGCGCTGTGAAACAGCAGTGGTAACCACTGTGCCACCGTGCTGCCCCAGTGTCTCCCCAAGGCCTTATTTAAATGGACCAAGACTTCCTTATTCTTATACTCTGATGCCTTTCTCAGACCACAGTTGGAGAAGTTATTTTAAACAGGAACCCTTTGCAGCAACTCAATGGGTAACTCTGACAGCCACCCAGACTCGAAAGGTCGGCTCGATTCTCTCTCCGCAGGCGTTGCCAGACCTGCTGAGATTTTCCAGACTCCAGCATCTGCAGTAATTGGCTTTGAACTCAGTGGGTCAGTGTGCGCTGGTCAGTCTGACACTGACCCATTCGACTGTCCTTCAATATGAAGAAGATCTACTCAAGGTTGTGAGATTTTGTCTTCAAATGAGCGTGGGGTTTATTCTTGACCCACAGATGTCTGGGCACATGTGGCACGGACATGCCACAAGTGTAGGATTTTCTTGCCCTCTCTGTTGCCACTCTGCTTCACCATTAAGGCGTTAGGACTCAGGATGTGACACAGCTTGGTGGACAAGCACTGAGACCAAAACTTCGTAAAATCAACTCCAATGGACCGGACACAGTGTCCAGCGGGAAGTGTAGACAGAGTCAATGGATGGGAGGCTGGTTTGCGTGATGGATTGGGCTACATTCACAACCCTTTGTAGTTCCTTGCGGTCTTGGGCAGAGCAGGAGCCCAGACCAAGCTGTGATACAACCAGAAAGAATGCTTTCTATGGTGCATCTGTAAAAGTTGGTGAGGGTCGCAGTGGACCTGCCGAATTGCAGCGGAGACATTGCTGATGGAATCTCTCCAGCGCTCCTATGTGTCACTGACACAGTCCAGCTCTCACTGCAGTACAGGAGTGTGGTGATGACGAGCTGCTCTCTACACTAAGACTTTATTGCCATGTGGAGGCCTTTAGTTATCAAATACTCGCTGCCTTAGCTCGTGAAAGGCTGAGCTGGAGTAACTGATCCAATTATCATTGGCTTCTGAGAGAGGTGACTGCCAAGGTACAGGAAATCATAGAATCCCCACAGTGCAGAAGGAGGCCATTCGGCCCATCGAGTCTGCACCGACCACAGTCCCACCCAGGCCCTATCCCCATAACCACATGTACTTACACTGCTAATCCCCCTGATACTCAGGGCAATTTAGCATGGCCAATTAACTTAACCGGCATATCTTTTTAAAGTTTTAAAGTTTATTTATTAGTGTCACAAGTAAGGCTTACATTAACAGTGCAATGGAGTTACTGTGAAAATCCCCTAGTTGCCACACTCTGGCGCTTGTTTGGGTTCCACTGAGGGAGCATTTAGCACGGCCAATCCACCCTAACCAGCACACGTCTTTCAGACTGTGGGAGGAAACCCACGCAGACATGGGGAGAACATAGAACATTACAGCGCAGTACAGGCCCTTCGGCCCTCGATGTTGCGCCGACCAGTGAAACCAATCTAAAGCCCATCTAACCTATACTATTCCAATATCATCCATATGTTTATCCAATAACCACTTAAATGCCCTTAATGTTGGCGAGTCCACCACTGCTGCAGGCAGGGCATTCCACGCCCTTACTACTCTCTGAGTAAAGAACCTACCTCTAACATCTGTCCTATATCTATCACCCCTCAATTTAAAGCTATGTCCCCTCATGCTAGCCATCACCATCTGAGGAAAAAGGCTCTCACTGTCCATCCTATCTAATCTTCTGATCATCTTGTATGCCTCTATTAAGTCACCTCTTAACCTTCTTCTCTCTAACGAAAACAGCCTCAAGTCCCTCAGCCTTTCCTCATAAGACCTTCCCACCATACCAGGCAACATCCTGGTAAATCTCCTCTGCACCCTTTCCAACACTTCCACATCCTTCCTATAATGCGGCGACCAGAACTGTACGCAATACTCCAAGTGCGGCCGCACCAGAGTTTTCGTATAAACTCCACACAGACAGTGCCCCAAGCCAGGAATCGAACCCGGGTCCCTGGCGCTGTGAGACAGCTGTGCTAACCACTGTGTCACCCGGGCCTCTCAACATATTCTGGAGCCTCTCCTTTGACATCTATTAGAGGTGGAAGATTTGGTTGACCAGATGTGAATTGATGAGTTTTGGTGACAGTCAAGACCAGGCCAAGACTCCGGTGTGTAGAATGAAGAGATGGTGCAGAGTGATGCAGAGGGGGCAATGGCATTGCAGCCTCTGTAAAGGGCACACCATGAATGTTTCCAGCGGTCAGTCTAGTCTAGGCTCAGAGGCGACTGAGGTTAAAGAGCTTTCCATCCAGACGGTGTTCAGATCCGATTCTGATGAGGTGAATAGTCTCTGTTGGGTAGATGGTAAATAGTGAGGGGACTATCCTGGCCTGGCTTCAGCTGAAATTTAGACGGCGTTGGTTTCAGATGACCCACTCCAGACAGTTGCACTCGTATCATCATGAGGCAGTCTCAGGATTGTGATACAGTTTCTTAGATTCCTAGACCATTGGAGCGCAATCCACCGAGCCTCGTGAGTTGCGGCAGCTAGTGCTTCCCTCAGGTTGAAGAATGTAGAGGTTTACAGCATGGAAACAGGCCCTTCGGCCCAACTTGCTGGAAAATGATGAAGTGTAACAGAAGGGTAAATTAATGCTTTATTCACTCTCCACAAACTTCGACCAGCAAGGTTTAACATGGGTATTAACCATCGATAGTAATACCTGCCTTAACTCTCGGGACTTACGGAAATCCCTAATTCACCTCCCAGGAGTACTCATAGAATACAAGATCCCGGGGGATTAGTAATTACCTTCCCAGGTCATAGAGTCATAAAGGTTTACAGCATGGAAACAGACCCTTCGCCCAACTTGTCCATGCCGCCCTACCCGTAAATTGGTCCCAATTACCCGCATTTGGCCCATATCCCTCTATACCCATCGTACCCATGTAACTATCTAAATGCTTTTTAAAAGATAAAATTGTACCCGCCTCTACTACTACCTCTGGCAGCTCGTTCCAGACACTCACCACCCTCTGTGTGAAAAAATTGCCCCTCTGGACACTTTTGTATCTCTCTCCTCTCACCTTAAACCTATGCCCTCTAGTTTTAGACTCCCCTACCTTTGGGAAAAGATATTGACTATCTAGCTGATCTGTGCCCCTCGTTATTTTATAGACCTCTATAAGGTTCAAAGACTATTTCCTCGGGTGGATGGAGCTATTACAAGGGGGCATAACTATAGGGTTCGTGGTGGGAGATATAGGAATGATATCAGAGGTAGGTTCTTTACGCAGAGAGTGTTGGGGTGTGGAATGGACTGCCTGCAGTGATAGTGGAGTCAGACACTTTAGGAACATTTAAGCGGTTATTGGATAGGCACATGGAGCACACCAGGATGACAGGGAGTGGGATAGCTTGATCTTGGTTTCAGATGAAGGTCGGCACAACATCGTGGGCTGAAGGGCCTGTTCTGTGCTGTACTGTTCTATGTTCTATATTCTAAGATCACCCCTCAGCCTCGGACGCTCCAGAGAAGAAAAGTCCCAGTCTATCCAGCCTCTCCTTATAACTCAATCCGTCAAGTCCCGGTGGCATAGTGAAATGTTCCCGGCCTTGCAGTTACCTGAGAGCTGATGCCACGTTGCAGGTTCCTCAGGAGCTCCCGTTCTCCAGGAGAATTTCCTCAATGACGGGAAGTAGACGTTTCAGTGGAAATGTGTGTCTGGATTTTCCCTGTTTAAAACAAGAAGGAATAACCTGGATAGCTCCCACAGCATGATTTACCTCCCTTCTTGAAGAGAGTGACAGTTCGCCGCTTTCCGAAAGTTGGGCTGCCGGGAGGGGGAAGGACATTTCCTCCCAATTTCAAATTTTGAGATGAACAAAACCCTGCCGGTTTTAAAGAACAAAGAACAGTGCAGCACAGGAACAGGCCCTTCGGCCCTCCAAGCCCGTGCCAATCATGATGCCCTAACACCTTCTGCCCTTACCCAGTCCGTATCCCTCTACTCCCTCCCTGTTCATGGACCCATTCAGATGCCTCTTAAATGTTGCTAATGTGCCGGCTTCCACCACCTCCTCTGGCAGCGCGTTCCAGGCACCCACCACTCTCTGCGTGAAAAACTCCCCCGCACATCTCCCTTAAACTTTTCCCCTCTCATCTTGAACCTGTGGCCGTTGTAATTGACACTTCCACCCTGGGAAAAAAGACTCTGACTATCTACCCTGTCTGTGCCTCTCATCATTTTGTAGACCAGGTTTCCCCTCAGCCTCCGTCTTTCCAGTGAAAACAATCCCAGTTTATTCAACCTCTCCTCATAGCCAACACCCTCGAGACCAGGCAACATCCTGGTGAACCTTCTTTGCGCTCTCTCCAAAGCTTCCACTTCTGGTAGTGTGGTGACCAGAACTGCACGCAATACTCCAAATGCAGCCTAGCCAAGGTTTTATATAGCTGCAACATGATTTCCCAACTCCTGTACTCAATGCCATGGCTGATGAAGGCGAGCATGCCATATGCCTTTTGAAGACTTCAGCTGGAATGCCACCGGGGCCACATGGCTGTAATTGGTCTCGGAGTCTGGAACGGCCAGCTTTATGTAATCCCACTGTCTGGAATTGAAATTGATGGGTAAAAATTCTCCACGTTGGCTGTGAGCTACATTTGGGATTCCTCTTTTCCGTCGGGCTGCTTGGGGGCTGAGAAATGGATCTTCATCCTCTTGGACCATTGGATCTTGCGATGCCTTGGCGCGAGGTTCATCACCGATCGAACTTGTCAATGGCTGATTCAACAGGCATCAGTCCCACACATAGATCAAGTGAAATAGACATCACTTAGATCTTTGACTTAAACAGTGACGTAACCCCGTAGATGCCAGTGTTTCTATCCGGGATGTGGTTTTGTATCTGTCCTTCTAGTGGAAGTGGGGATTTATTATAATGAGGCCACACTTTGTCACTGTTTGCATTGGCTTTTCCCCCTCCAATTTTCCCAATGATTCTGATTCACATGTCGGAGTCACAACCCACCCTAGCGTTGTGGGTGTTACGGTGGCACAGTGGTTAGCACTGCTGCCTCAGCGCACCAGGGACCCGGGTTCAATTCCCGGCTTGGGTCACTGTCTGTGCGGAGTCTGCACATTCTCCCCGTGTCTGCGTGGGTTTCCTCCGGAATCTCCGGTTTCCTCCCACACTCCAAAGACGTGCTGGTTAGGTTGATTGGCCATGCTAAATTGCCCCTTAGTGTCAGGAGATTAGCAGGGTAAATATGTGGGGTTACGGGGATAAGGCTTGGGTGGGATTGTGGTTGGTGCAGACTCGATGGGCTGAATGGCCTCCTTCTGCACTGTAGGGATTCTATGATTCTAAGGATGAGGGGGGATCTCATTGAAACTTACAGAATACTGAAAGGCCTGGATAGAGTGGACGTGGGGAAGATGTCTCCATTAGTGGGAGAGACTAGGGTCCGAGGGCATCCTTTAAAACAGAGATGAGGAGGAATTTCTTCAGCCAGAGAGTGGTGAATCTGTGGAACTCTTTGCCGCAGAAGGCTGTGGACGCCGGGTCATTGAGTGTCTTTAAGACAGAGATAGATAGGTTCTTGATTAAAAAGGGAATCAAAGGTTACAGGGAAAAGTCAGGAGAATGGGGATGAGAAAAATATCAGCCTGGATTGAATGGCGGAGCAGACTCGATGGGCCGAGTGGCCTCATTCTGCTCCTATATCTGATGGTTATGGCTGAGCTGTAAGTGAAACATCATGTGTCTTTCATTGCTACAGTTGGGGAGTTCTGGCAGTGCATCAGCTTTTCCGAGCTCTCCCCCCTTACCTCCCGAAGGCACGGTTTCCTGGTTGTCTTCTGGGACGTTGGCTGGATGATCATTGCTCATGAACAAGCCTTGACAAGGCATGGCGACAAGCTCTTTAACTATGTGGGCATCGCAGCATGCACCTTGACCTCGCCCGAGGTCCGCACGCACAAAGGGATCACTGGATGGCAACGGGGAGAGGGACCCATGATTCATTCCGCCCAGACCCCTCTGCCCGAGCTTTGAGAGCAACTGCAGCCACGTACCTCCAGGCCTGCACTGACCATGCTGCCCGACTGAACTAAAACCCCCTACCCTTCCAGGGATCGTATCCCTCCATTCCCATCCTATTCATGTACTTGTCAAGACGCCCCTTAAAACTCACTATCGTATCCGCTTCCATGACTATCTCCCCCAGCAGCGAGTTCCAGGCACCCACCACCCTCTGTGTAAAAGGTTTGCCTCGTACATCTCCTTTAAACCTTGCCCCTCGCTCCTTAAACCTGTGCCCCCTAGTAATTGACTCTTCCACATTTGAGTATTTGAGGAGTGGGATTGCAAACCTGAGACCAAGGTCACAGTTTACCAGGCAGCAGCGACCCCCACACTCCAATCTGCATCAGGACTTGGACATAAGGGACTTGGACACCCTATAATCGGCACCTCAAAGCACTGGGGAAGTGTCTGAGGCGATGCTTTTGTAGGATCCTCCAAACAGGTGGCGGGAAAGACAGTCCAACAGCAGGACCCCCTCTCAACAAACTCACCTGGCACCGGAGCGCTAATCGCACCCATCCAGACCCCCTGGCTGGGATCCTGACACCAAAGCCCCAGAGAAATTGCTCCACTCAGAGTTTAGAGGAGTCTCCCAGGAGGACAGCGGGAACACTTTCGGAGTTTCCTCAGGGCATCTCTGCGAAGGTCAAACAGCCCCGCCGACGCCCGGGTGACCCTGGCTTGTGACCGACCTAGATTGGGGAAGGTTGATTCGGGAAGATTCCGGACACTTCATCGGGAATGCGCAAGTGTAAATTCGAGGCGTCGCAGGACACGCACAAATCTCCAAACAACTCATCTACCCAGCCCTCCGCACACCAAGGGTCTCACTTATTACAGGGGCTGCAAGTCATGCATTGGGCTTATCAGCCATCTCAGAGCGTGACAGCAAGTCAACATCGGTCCCAAGGGGCTGCTTTAGAAAGAGGCGACGGCAGCTGAGAAGACTCCCCAGTGTTGTTCTGGGACTCTGCTATTGTCAGAGAACCCTGGGTACCAGCAACCTTAGGCACACTCAGTCAACTCTTAATACAAGCAGCGTTGAACACCATGCATCCAATGCAAGGTGTTTAATTACTTGTGCACAAGGAGAACTCCCCTCCCTGCGTCAAAATGGCTGGAGTGGTTCTGGGGTTACAGAGAAACAACTCAACAGTTAGAGTCAATTACAGCAAATCAGGAACAAGAGATTTTTCCCATCTTTCATTGACGTACAGATTTGCCAATTAAATCCTGGCCTTTCGCCCTGTCTCATTCGATGAAAAATTGACTTCTGCTAATCCTTCACTTGCATATCCCCATATCTCATTGACGAAGGGAAAGCGGTAGATGTGGTTTATATGGATTTTAGCAAGGCGTTCGATAAGGTCCCCCATGCAAGGCTTCTAGAAAAAGTGAGAGGGCATGGGATCCAAGGGGCTGCTGCCCTGTGGATCCAGAACTGGCTTGCCCAAAGGAGGCAGAGAGTGGGTATAGATGGGTCTTTTTCTAATTGGAGGTCGGTCACCAGTGGTGTGCCCCAGGGATCTGTTCTGGGACCCTTGCTGTTTGTCATTTTCATAAATGACCTGGATGAGGAAGCGGAGGGGTGGGTTGGTAAGTTTGCCGACGACACAAAGGTTGGTGGGGTTGTGGATAGTCTGGAGGGATGTCAGAAGTTACAGAGGGACATAGATAGGATGCAAGAGTGGGCGGAGAAGTGGCAGATGGACTTCAACCCAGATAAATGCGTAGTGGTCCATTTTGGCAGGTCAAATGGGATGAAGGAGTACAATATAAAGGGAAAGACTCTTAGTACAGTAGAGGATCAGAAGGACCTTGGGGTCCGGGTCCATAGGACTCTGAAATCGACCCCGCAGGTGGAGGAGGTGGTTAAGAAGGCGTATGGTGTGCTGGCCTTTATCAATCGAGGGATTGAGTTTAGGAGTCCGGGGATAATGATGCAGCTATATAAGACCCTCGTCAGACCCCACTTGGAGTACTGTGCTCAGTTCTGGTCGCCTCATTACAGGAAGGATGTGGAAAAGATTGAAAGGGTGCAGAGGAGATTTACAAGGATGTTGGCTGGATTGAGTGGCATGCCTGATGAGGATAGGCTGAGGGAGCTTGGTCTTTTCTCTTTGGAGAGACGTAGGATGAGAGGAGACCTAATAGAGGTATATAAGATGTTGAGAGGCATAGATCGGGTGGACTCTCAGAGGCTTTTTCCCAGGGTGGAAATGGTTGCTACGAGAGGACACAGGTTTAAGGTGCTGGGGGGTAGGTACAGGGGAAATGTTAGGGGAAGTATTTCACACAGAGGGTGGTGGGCGAGTGGAATCGGCTGCCATCAGTGGTGGTGGAGGCAAACTCAATAGGGTCTTTTAAGAGACTCCTGGATGAGTACATGGGACTTAATAGGATGGAGGGTTATAGGTAGGCCTAAAAGGTAGGGATATGTTCGGCACAACTTGTGGGGCCGAAGGGCCTGTTTTGTGCTGTAGTTTTCTATGTTCTGTTAACTATAGGGTTCATGGTGGGAGATATAGGAAGGATATCAGAGGTAGGTTCTTTACGCAGAGAGTGGTTGGGGTGTGAAATGGACTGCCTGCAGTGATAGTGGAGTCAGACACTTTTGGAACATTTAAGCGGTTATTGGATAGGCACATGGAGCACACCAGGATGATAGGGAGTGGGATAGCTTGATCTTGGTTTCAGATAAAGCTCGGCACAACATCGTGGGCCGAAGGGCCTGTTCTGTGCTGTACTGTTCTATGTTCTATGTTTCTATCTCGCCTTTGGTATTTGTTATGGAAAAAAATCTGGTCTTGTTCACCCTCCGGTGAGGGTCAAAAAGCAGAATGTTTTGAGAGCTAGGCGAGAGGAGATTAGTCTAAAGCAGGCAGGCTCCCTTGAAGGTCTGCAACCGATAACATTCTCACGAGCAGAGAAGCCATGAGTTTCTTCTAATCTCAGCATTTTAACTTCCAACGCTACCAGGGAAAACTCTACCCCCATCGCAGAGGCAGTCCTGAAGCCCACCGTGGCGTTCTATTCAACAATTCATGTCCTTGCGTTTAACCTGCGTTTACAGTTTACGGAGTGTCGGCGTAGAGTGGAACATCAGTGAGCGGAAATTTGACGCAGCTGAAACCCGCTGGGAAGAGGAAGGTGAACATCGATTTTTGAAAGCCAAACTCTTGTTCCCAAACATTTGCGATAAGATGTGGGGCGAATTGTTTGTCTGAGGCCCAAATTTTCCACACTTGTCATCTCTCTACAAGCCGGAACCTGCAGATCGCCCCACCACCCCAGTAATCTACACCGCCTCCATCTTTATACAATGCATTGTGAAACACGGCCTGCCTGCCTGGCGGTGGCGATGACTCATTACGTTAGCCAGGGATGCGTGTGCAGTATTGAAATGTGAATACATTACTTTCAACCACAGTGTGAGATAGAGAGGCAGCGTAAAGCAGGGAGCCAAACAGTTAATATCAACCTGGCAAAAAACTCAGCACGTCAGTGCAGCAAGGCCGGTTACAATGAAAGTTCCTCGCACCAACTCAGGATGTCCATAAATGTACTCGAGTCAACGGGTCACACTTAAAGTGTCATCGTTGTTCTAATGAATGTTCCCTTCAAGCTGTGTGGCTTTGGTGTAGCAACTCTGAAGTTCCTGTGTAGGCTGTGTACGAGCTTCTTTCCCCTGAATTATTATCTGTGCAGACAGGTAATCGCGGGATTGTTACGGTGCAGAAGGAGGCCATTCGGCCCATCATCTCTGCACTGTCTCTCCGAATGAGCATTATGACTTAGTTCCATTCCCTGACCTTTTCCCTGTACACCTGCACACTGTTTCTGTTCAAATAATCATCTGAAGCCCTCTTGAATGTCTCAATTGAATCTGCCTCCACCACACTCTCAGGCAGAACATTCCAGACCCAAACCACTCGCAGGGTGAAGGAGTTTCTTCTCACGTAAAAAAAAGTAATGTAAAGTTTATTTATTAGTCACAAGTAGGCTTACATTAACACCGCAATGAAGTTACTGTGAAATTCCCCTAGTCCCCACACTCTGGTGCCTGTTTGGGTCAACGCACCCTAACCAACGAGTCTTTCAGACTGTGGGAGGAAACCGGAGCACCCGGAGGAAACCCACGCAGACATGGGGAGAATGTGCAGACTCCGCACAGATAGTGACCCGAGGCCGGGAATCGAACCCGGGTCCCTGGAGCTGTGAGGCAGCAGTGCTACCCTACTCTGCCACCCCAGGTCCCTGGCGCTGTGAGGCAGCAGTGCTAACCACTGTGCCACCCCGGGTCCCTGACGCTGTGAGGCAGCAGTGCTAACCACTGTGCCACCCCGGGTCCCTGGCGCTGTGAGGCAGCAGTGCTAACCACTGTGCCACCCCGGGTCCCTGGCGCTGTGAGGCAGCAGTGCTAACCACTGTGCCACCCCGGGTCCCTGGCGCTGTGAGGCAGCAGTGCTAACCACTGTGCCACCCCGGGTCCCTGGCGCTGTGAGGCAGCAGTGCTAACCACTGTGCCACCCCGGGTCCCTGGCGCTGTGAGGCAGCAGTGCTAACCACTGTGCCACCATACGTCACATTTGCTCCCTTTGCAAATCATTTTAAATCTGTGCCCTCTCGTTCTTGGTCCCTTTACGAGAGTGAAATTAAAAGGGTCTGTACATTTAAAATGAATCAGCCACGCATTACAAAGTCAGAGATTGTAATTTATAAATATCAGTGGCCAATTTGCACATTACCACCTCCCTCCAACGACAATATGATAATGACTCAGGTCATCTCTTGTTGATTTGTTTGTGGGGATGTGGGTGTCACTGGCTAGGCCAGCATTTACTGCGCTTCCTTCATTATCCCTTCAGAAGGCGGTGGTGAGCTGCCATCTTGAACCTCTGCAGTCCGTAGGTACACCCACAGTGCTGTTAGGCAGTGAGTTCCAGGATTTTGACCCCAGTGACAGTGAAGGAACGGCCGATATATTTCAGGATGGTAAGTGACTTGGAGGTGGGGGTGTTCTCCATGTGTCTGCTGCCCCCCTTATCCTTCTAGATGGGAGAGGTGGCGGGTTTGGAAGGTGCTGTGGAAGGAGCCTTGGTGAGTCGCTGCGGTGCATCTTGTAGACGGTTCACACGGCTGTCACTGTGCGTCGGGGGTGGAGGGAGTGAGTGTTTGTGGATGGGGTGCCGATCAAGCGGGGCTGCTTTGACCTGGATGGTCATAGAGTAAGAAGTTTAACAACACCAGGTTAAAGTCCAACAGGTTTATTTGGTAGCAAAAGCCACACAAGCTTTCGAGGCTCTAAGCCCCTTCTTCAGGTGAGTGGGAATTCTGTTCACAAACAGAACTTATAAAGACACAAACTCAATTTACATGAATAATGGTTGGAATGCGAATACTTACAGCTAATCAAGTCTTTAAGAAACAAAACAATGGGAGTGGAGAGAGCATCAAGACAGGCTAAAAAGATGTGTATTGTCTCCAGACAAGACAGCCAGTGAAACTCTGCAGGTCCACGCAACTGTGGGGGTTACAAATAGTGTGACATGAACCCAATATCCCGGTTGAGGCCGTCCTTGTGTGTGCGGAACTTGGCTATCAGTTTCTGCTCAGCGACTCTGCGCTGTCGTGTGTCGCGAAGGCCGCCTTGGAGAACGCTTACCCGAATATCAGAGGCCGAATGCCCGTGACCGCTGAAGTGTTCCCCAACAGGAAGAGAACAGTCTTGCCTGGTGATTGTCGAGCGGTGTTCATTCATCCGTTGTCGCAGCGTCTGCATAGTTTCCCCAATGTACCATGCCTCGGGACATCCTTTCTTGCAGCGTATCAGGTAGACAACGTTGGCCGAGTTGCAAGAGTATGTACCGTGTACCTGGTGGATGGTGTTCTCACGTGAGATGATGGCATCTGTGTCGATGATCCGGCACGTCTTGCAGAGGTTGCTGTGGCAGGGCTGTGTGGTGTCTTGGTCACTGTTCTCCTGAAGGCTGGGTAGTTTGCTGCGGACAATGGTCTGTTTGAGGTTGTGTGGTTGTTTGAAGGCAAGAAGTGGGGGTGTGGGGATGGCCTTGGCGAGATGTTCATCTTCATCAATGACATGTTGAAGGCTCCGGAGGAGATGCCGTAGCTTCTCCGCTCTGGGGAAGTACTGGACAACGAAGGGTACTCTGTCCACTGTGTCTCGTGTTTGTCTTCTGAGGAGGTCGGTGTGGTTTTTCGCTGTGGCGCGTTGGAACTGTTGATCAATGAGTCTAGCGCCATATCCTGTTCTTATGAGGGCATCTTTCAGCGTCTGGAGGTGTCTGTTGCGATCCTCCTCATCCGAGCAGATCCTGTGTATACGGAGGGCTTGTCCGTAGGGGATGGCTTCTTTAACGTGTTTAGGGTGGAAGCTGGAGAAGTGGAGCATCGTGAGGTTATCCGTGGGCTTGCGGTACAGTGAGGTGCTGAGGTGACCGTCCTTAATGGAGATGCGTGTGTCCAAGAATGCAACCGATTCCGGAGAGTAGTCCATGGTGAGTCTGATGGTGGGATGGAACTTGTTGATGTCATCATAGAGTTGTTTCAGTGATTGTTCACCATGAGTCCAAAGGAAGAAAATGTCATCGATGTATCTAGTGTATAGCATCGGTTGAAGGTCCCGTGCAGTGAAGAAGTCTTGTTCGAACCTGTGCATGAAGATGTTGGCATATTGAGGTGCGAATTTGGTCCCCATGGCTGTTCCGTGTGTCTGGATGAAGAACTGGTTGTTGAAGGTGAAGATATTGTGGTCCAGGATGAAGCGGATGAGTTGTAAAATTGCACCTGGAAACTGGCAGTTGGCGCTGAGCACTGAGGCCGTTGCAGCAATGCCATCATCGTGGGGGATGCTGGTGTAGAGTGCCGAGACATCCATTGTGACGAGGAGCGCTCCTGGTTCAACTGCTCCATGTGTGCCGAGTTTCTGTAGGAAGTCCGTCGTGTCGCGACAAAAGCTGGGGGTTCTTTGTACAATGGGTTTCAGGATGCCCTCGACATAGCCGGAGAGGTTCTCGCACAGGTCCCATTGCCCGATACGATGGGACGGCCGGGTGTGTTTGCCTTGTGTATCTTCGGGAGGCAGTAGAGATCTCCAACGCGGGGAGTACGTGGGATGAGAGCACGGAGGGTGTTCTGAAGGTCCGGATCAAAGGTCTTGATCAGAGTGTTGAGTTGACGGGTGTGTTCTTTGGTCGGATCTGCAGGTAACTGTCTGTAGTGTTCCTCGTTGTTGAGTTGTCGGTACACTTCTTTGCAGTAATCCGTTCTGTTCAGTATGACGATGGCCCCTCCTTTGTCTGCTGGTTTGATGACAATGTTGCGGTTGGTCTTGAGAGCGTGGATGGCGTTACGTTGTGCTTGGGTGATGTTCGGTGCTGTCTTGTGAGTGCGGCTGATGAATTTGGTGTTGACGCACCTCCTGACGGCTTGGGCATACATGTCAAGTCGAGGGCAGCGGCCTTCCGGAGGAGTCCAATTCGACTCTTTCCTCTTCGGATGCACTGCGGATCTCTCTGTCAGCTGTTCCGGTTCATTGGCTGTCTCATTGTGTTCGCTGTTGGCCTCTTGGGGTTTGTGGAAGAACTCCCGCAGCCTCATTCGCCTGATGAATTCCTCTGTGTCCGCTGCGAGACTGATGGGGTCTATTTTGGTGGTGGGGCAAAAATTAAGCCCTCGGCTGAGAACTTCGATTTCAGCTGGTTGAAGTGTGTAGTCGGACAAGTTGACAATGGACTTCCCTGCAGTGGTGCTGTTTTCTACTGTGGTACCGGGGGAGGCTTGGTTGCTGCTGGTGGTGATGCCGAGTTTCTCAAGTTTCCTGTTCTTGGTGTGCATGTAGATGGCGTAGTTCCTTTGTCTCGTCTGCTTGGCAGAGTTTCGCAGCTGGTCTGCGTCCTGAGCGCAAGTTGAGAATATGGATTCGATCTTGGTTTCCAGGCTGCGGCGTTTGCTGTAGAGTTGGTGTATGAGGTGGTTGAGGAGTGTGAGAGAGGTGCGACGGCAAAGTCTCTCAGCGTAGTCTGTGTTATAGGTTGACTTGAGTGGGTTCGTGATCTGTAGTCCTTTCGGTATCTTGTCTGCTTTCTTGCATCTTTGTAGAAACTTGATGTCTGTGTCGATATGCGCGATCTTCTTGGCGATCCTCTCCACTTGGAGCCGGCAGTTTGCGGTGTCGATGGTAGTCATGATGTGGAGGTGCCGGCGTTGGACTGGGGTAAACACAGTAAGAAGTCTCACAACACCAGGTTAAAGTCCAACAGGTTTATTTGGTAGCAAAAGCTTTCGAGGCTCTGATATTCGGGTAAGCGTTCTCCAAGGCGGCCTTCGCGACACACGACAGCGCAGAGTCGCTGAGCAGAAACTGATAGCCAAGTTCCGCACACACAAGGACGGCCTCAACCGGGATATTGGGTTCATGTCACACTATCTGTAACCCCCACAGTTGCGTGGACCTGCAGAGTTTCACTGGCTGTCTTGTCTGGAGACAATACACATCTTTTTAGCCTGTCTTGATGCTCTCTCCACTCCCATTGTTTTGTTTCTTAAAGACTGGATTAGTTGTAAGTATTCGCATTCCAACCATTATTCATGTAAATTGAGTCTGTGTCTTTATAAGTTCTGTTTGTGAACAGAATTCCCACTCACCTGAAGAAGGGGCTGAGAGCCTCGAAAGCTTGTGTGGCTTTTGCTACCAAATAAACCTGTTGGACTTTAACCTGGTGTTGTTAAACTTCTTACTGTGTTTACCCCAGTCCAACGCCGGCATCTCCACATCATGGTCATAGAGTCACAGAGGTTTACAGCATGGAAACAGGCCCTTCGGCCCTACTTGTCCATGCCGCCCTTTTTTTTAAACCTCTAAGCTAATCCCAATTGCCTGCATTATCCCTCTATATCCATCTTACCCATGTAACTATCTAAATGCTTCTTAAAAGACAAAATTGTACCCGCTTCTACTACTACCTCTGGCAGCTTGTTCCAGATACTCACCACCCTCTGTGTGAAAAAATTGCCCCTCTGGACACTTTTGTATCTCTCCCCTCTCACCTTAAACCTATGCCCTCTAGTTTTAGACTCCCCTACCTTTGGGAAAAGATATTGACTATCTCGCTGATCTGTGCCCCTCATTATTTTATAGACCTCTATAAGATCACCCCTCAGCCTCCTACGCTCCAGAGAAAAAAGTCCCAGTCTATCCAGCCTCTCCTTATAACTCAAAGTAAATCTTTTCTGCACTCTTTCTAGTTTAATAATATCCTTTCTATAATAGGGTGATCGGAACTGCACACAGTATTCCAAGTGTGGCCTTACCAATGTCTTGTACAACTTCAACAAGACGTCGCAACTCCTGTATTCAATGTTCTGACCTATGAAACCAAGCATGCCGAATGCCTTCTTCACCACTCTGTTCACCTGTGACTCCACTTTCAAGGAGCTATGAAAATGTACCCCTGGATCTCTTTGTTCTGTAACTCTCCCCAACGCTCTACCATTAACTGAGTAAGTCCTACCCTGGTTCAATCTACCAAAATGCATCACCTCGCATTTATCTAAATTAAACTCCATCTGCCATTCGTCAGCCAACTGGCCCAATTGATCAAGATCCCGTTGCAATCCGAGATAACTTGGTGTCGAACTTCTTGAGTGTTGTTGGAGCTGCACTCATCCAGGCAAGTGGGGATTATTCCATCACACTCCTGACTTGTGCCTTGTAGATGGTGGACAGGGATTGGGGGAGGTCAGAATGATGTCAAGCGTCACTTACTCAGCAATACCCAGTTCACGGACACTCAGTTTGGGTTCCACGAGGGTCACTCAGCTCCTGACCTCATTACAGCCTTGGTCCAAACATGGATAAAAAGACTGAACTCCAAAGGTGAGGTGAGAGTGACCGCCCTTGACAACAAGGCAGCATTCGACCAAGTGTGGCATCACGGAGCCCTATCAAAACTGGAGTCAATGGGAATCGGGGAAACTCTCCGCTGATTGGAGTCATACCTGGCACATAGGAAGGTGGTTGGAGGTCAATCATCTCAGCTCCAGGACATCTCTGCAGGAGTCCCTCAGGGTTAGTGTCCGAGACCCAACCATCTTCAGCTGCTTCATCAATCACCTTCCCTCCATCAGAAGGTCAGAGTGGGGATGTTCGCTGATGATTCACAATGCTCAGCACCATTCGCAACTCCTCAGATACTGAAACAGTCCGTGTCCAAATGCAGCAAGACCTGGACAATATCCAGGTTTGGACTGCTAAGTGGCAAATAACATTCACGCCTCACAAGCGCCAGGCAATGACCATCTCCAACAAGAGAGGATCTAACCAGCTACACTTGACATTGAATGGTATCACCATCACTGAATCCCCCACTATCAACATCCTGGGGGTCACCATCACTGAATCCCCCACTATCAACACCCTGGGGGTCACCATCACTGAATCCCCCACTATCAACATCCTGGGGGTTACCATCACTGAATCCCCCACTATCAACACCCTGGGGGTTACCATCACTGAATCCCCCACTATCAACACCCTGGGGGTTACCATCACTGAATCCCCCACTATCAACACCCTGGGGGTTACCATCACTGAATCCCCCCACTATCAACATCCTGGGGGTTACCATCACTGAATCCCCCCACTATCAACATCCTGGGGGTTACCATCACTGAATCCCCCACTATCAACATCCTGGGGGTCACCATCACTGAATCCCCCACTATCAACATCCTGGGGGTCACCATCACTGAATCCTCCCCACTATCAACATCCTGGGGGTTACCATCACTGAATCCCCCACTATCAACACCCTGGGGGTTACCATCACTGAATCCCCCCACTATCAACATCCTGGGGGTCACCATCACTGAATCCCCCACTATCAACATCCTGGGGGTTACCATCACTGAATCCCCCACTATCAACACCCTGGGGGTCACCATCACTGAATCCCCCACTATCAACATCCTGGGGGTTACCATCACTGAATCCCCCACTATCAACATCCTGGGGGTCACCATCACTGAATCCTCCCCACTATCAACATCCTGGGGGTTACCATCACTGAATCCCCCCCTATCAACATCCTGGGGGTTACCATCACTGAATCCCCCCCTATCAACATCCTGGGGGTTACCATCACTGATCCCCCACTATCAACATCCTGGGGGTTACCATCACTGAATCCCCCCCACTATCAACATCCTGGGGATCACCATCACTGAATCCCCCACTATCAACATCCTGGGGGTTACCATCACTGAATCCCCCACTATCAACATCCTGGGGGTCACCATCACTGAATCCCCCACTATCAACATCCTGGGGGTCACCATCACTGAATCCTCCCCACTATCAACATCCTGGGGGTTACCATCACTGAATCCCCCCCTATCAACATCCTGGGGGTTACCATCACTGAATCCCCCACTATCAACATCCTGGGGGTTACCATCACTGATCCCCCACTATCAACATCCTGGGGGTTACCATCACTGAATCCCCCCCACTATCAACATCCTGGGGGTCACCATCACTGAATCCCCCACTATCAACAAGCTGGGGGTTACCATCACTGAATCCCCCACTATCAACATCCTGGGGGTTACCATCACTGAATCCCCCCCCACTATCAACATCCTGGGGGTCACCATCACTGAATCCCCCCCACTATCAACATCCTGGGGGTCACCATCACTGAATCCCCCCCACTATCAACATCCTGGGGGTTACCATCACTGAATCCCCCCCACTATCAACATCCTGGGGGTTACCATCACTGAATCCCCCACTATCAACATCCTGGGGGTTACCATCACTGAATCCCCCACTATCAACATCCTGGGGGTTAGTATTGACCAGAAACCGAACTGGACCCAGCCATATGTATCCTGTGTCTACCCGAGCAGGTCAGCGGCTGGGAATCATGCGGAGAGTAACTCATCTCCTGATTCCCCAAAGCCTGTCCACCATCTACAAGGCACAAGTCGGGAGTGTGATGGAATACTCCCCACTTGCCTGGATGGGTGCGGCTCCAACAACACTCAAGAAGCTCGACACCATCCAGGACAAAGCAGTCCCGCTTGATCGACACCCCATCCACAAACACTCACTCTCTCCACCACTGACACGCAGTGGCAGCCGTGTGAACCATCTACAAGGTGCACTGAAGCAACTCACCAAGGCTCCTCTGACAGTACCTTCCAAACCCACAACAGATGCCAGGGAACACCACCACGTGCAAGCTTCCTACTTAACCACACATCATCCTAACTTGGAAATATATCGGCCTTTCCTTCATTGTCGCTGGAACTCCCTACCAAACTGCACTGTGGGTGCACCTACATCACGTGGGCAGAAGAGCTTGAAGAAGGCAGCTCACCACCACCTTCTCGAGGGGCAGTTAAGGATGGGCAATAAGAAGTACTGGCCAGCGACACCCACAGCCCGTGAAAGAATAAAGATATAGCTGTAGGCTGGAGTCATATCGAGGGGATTGGGTGAGTTGTCTGGATAGGATAACAGGTGCACATGCGTGAGTTCCAGGCTGGAATCTAATTGATGGGAAGGTATGTCTACAGTTCTGTTAGGGAGTGGGTTCCAGTATTCTGACCCACTCCCTCAAATGATGATGGAACAGTCACTATGGTACATTTTTTCTTGAATAAGCGCTTGTTGAGTAAGAATATTTTGAGCTTTCTCGTTGTCTCCATTGATGGGTGCCCCAGAATAACAGGTCGCGTGCGGGGTTGAAGGCAGAGCCGTATCTTGACGGACGCAGGTTAGGCAGCGAGCTAGACTCTCAACAGTTGAGGCTGGATGACACTGTTCAGACCCAGATTTCAGTGTGGGTGCGTGATGCGCGATTAAGGGAGGCTGGATCGTACCCGGGAAATAAAGGCTTTTATTAGTAACAAGAATGGAGCATACTGCTTAACAATACAATCCCAGACTAAAGGGTCACTAGGCAGCGCAGTGACCTTTATACTCCTATAGGTAGGCGGAGCCAACCGGAGTGTACCACAGAACAATACCAACAGGTGGAACACCCCAACCCTAACCCCAACAGTAACAAGAGTAACATATGTACAAGTACCCATAGTGGTAACCATCTATGGTTCAGTACCCATAGTGGTAACCATCTATGGTTCAGTACCCATAGTGGTAACCATCTATGGTTCAGTACCCATAGTGGTAACCATCTATGGTTCAGTACCCATAGTGGTAACCATCTATGGTTCACCACAGTGCGTACGGTATCTGGTGCCAACTTCACCAAAAACTCTGAGCCCAAAGGAGCAGCAGGTCCAGAATAGGGTGGGAAAGGTTTCTTCATTTTACTTTTTTAAATGTTTCCTCGCAGACACCACAACAAGGAAAGCTCGGCCCCTGGACATCCCAGCCTTGGTGGAGTGCCTCGTCACTTACCCGACAGCTGGAGACCAAATTAACCATGGTATGTTGCCTCTTAGTGTCCAAAGATGTATAAGTTAGGTGGATTGGCCATGCTAAATTGCCCCTTAGTGTCTCGAGATGTGCAGGTTAGGGTGGATTGGCCATGCTAAATTGCCCCTTAGTGTCCAAAGATGTGCAGGTTAGGGGGATTGGCCATGCTAAATTGTCCCTTAGTGTCCAAAGATGTGTAGGTTAGGTGGATTGGCCATGCTAAATTGCTATTAGTGTCCAAAGATGTGCAGGTTAGGTGGATTGGCCATGCTAAATTGCCCCTTAGTGTCCAAAGATGTGCAGGTAAGGTGGATTGGCCATCCTAAATTGCCCTGAGTGTCCAGAGATGTGAAGGTTAGGTGGATTGGCCATGCTAAATTGCCCTTAGTGTCCAAAGATGTGTAGGTTAGGTGGATTGGCCAAGCTAAATTGCCCCTTAGTGTCCAAAGATGTGCAGGTTAGGGGGATTGGCCATGCTAAATTGTCCCTTAGTGTCCAAAGATGTGTAGGTTAGGTGGATTGGCCATGCTAAATTGCTATTAGTGTCCAAAGATGTGCAGGTTAGGTGGATTGGCCATGCTAAATTGCCCCTTAGT
Source organism: Mustelus asterias (assembly GCF_964213995.1). Lineage (NCBI taxonomy): Eukaryota > Metazoa > Chordata > Chondrichthyes > Carcharhiniformes > Triakidae > Mustelus > Mustelus asterias. The sequence continues at coordinate 248,826 of NW_027590434.1, forward strand.
GTCCAAAGATGTGCAGGTTAGGTGGATTGGCCATGCTAAATTGCCCTGAGTGTCCAGAGATGTGAAGGTTAGGTGGATTGGCCATGCTAAATTGCCCTTAGTGTCCAAAGATGTGTAGGTTAGGTGGATTGGCCAAGCTAAATTGCCCTTAGTGTCCAAAGATGTGCGGGTTAGGGTGGATTGGCCATGCTAAATTGCCCCTTAGTGTCCAAAGATGTGCGGGTTAGGGTGGATTGGCCATGCTAAATTGCCCTTGGTGTCTAAAGATGTGCAGGTTAGGTGGATTGGCCATGTTAAATTGTCCTTAGTCTCCAGAGATGTGAAGGATAGGTGGATTGGCCATGGTGAATTGCCCCTTAGTGTCTCGAGATGTACAGGTTAGGTGGATTGGCCGTGCTAAATTTGCCCCTTAGTGTCCCAAGGAGGGTAGGTTAGGGGGATTAGTGGGGTAAATATGTGGGGTTACGGGGATCGGGCCTGGTTAAAATGCTCTGTCGGAGAGTCGGTGCAGACTCGGTGGGCCGGATGGCCCCCTTCCACACTGTAGAGATTCTATGATTCTATATCCAAATCAGGATGTCCTGTGACCCGGGTGTGATGGTGTGCTGCTGGCTGCCAAGGCACGAATTGACCCCCAGCAAGAGTGACACAGAGGTCACAATGTCGGAAAGAAACCACAACAGCGCCGACAGTGAGGAGATTTCCAGCAGCAAGGAACTGGAAGGGAGAGACAAGCTGCTGAAGCAGCAGGAGAGAGAATACAAAGTTGCCCAACAAAGGGCTTTCTCTCGACACGAACTGAGGCTTGACTCAGAGCAGGAAGGCCCAAAATAGCGATGGAGGGGAAGTAAGACCAGACCTTAAATGTCTCCCACAAGGGAGGAGAGTTTGTTAAAATAACCTGCTGTTACCCATCGAGAACAAGGTTAGCAGAGAATCTCACAGTGCACCGTCAACCTTGTCCTGTCACACTACTGGACATACCAGAGTGGAAGCTTTAATAGCACAGCAGACACCGACTGGCTCACAGTGTGCGTGAGGGGCTGGGACGCTGAGATATTCTACATATACACCACCCCGAACCCCTCGATTCGATTCCAGTCTGTAACTCACTCCCGGGTATCTGTTATTCTATATATAAACCACCCCGAACCCCTCGATTAGATTCCAGTCTGTAACTCACTCCCGGGTAGCTGTTATTCTATATATAAACCACCCCGAACCCCTCGATTAGATTCCAGTCTGTAACTCACTCCCGGGTATCTGTTATTCTATATATAAACCACCCTGAACCCCTCGATTAGATTCCAGTCTGTAACTCACTCCCGGGTATCTGTTATTCTATATATAAACCACCCTGAACCCCTCGATTAGATTCCAGTCTGTAACTCACTCCCGGGTATCTGTTATTCTATATATAAACCACCCTGAACCCCTCGATTAGATTCCAGTCTGTAACTCACTCCCAGGTATCTGTTATTCTACATATACACCACCCTGAACCCCTCGGTTAGATTCCAGTCTGTAACTCACTCCCAGGTATCTGTTATTCTACATATACACCACCCCGAACCCCTCGATTAGATTCCAGTCTGTAACTCACTCCCGGGTATCTGTTATTCTACATATACACCACCCCGAACCCCTCGATTAGATTCCAGTCTGTAACTCACTCCCGGGTATCTGTTATTCTATATATAAACCACCCCGAACCCCTCGATTAGATTCCAGTCTGTAACTCACTCCCGGGTATCTGTTATTCTATATATAAACCACCCTGAACCCCTCGATTAGATTCCAGTCTGTAACTCACTCCCGGGTATCTGTTATTCTATATATAAACCACCCTGAACCCCTCGATTAGATTCCAGTCTGTAACTCACTCCCGGGTATCTGTTATTCTATATATAAACCACCCTGAACCCCTCGATTAGATTCCAGTCTGTAACTCACTCCCCGGTATCTGTTATTCTACATATACACCACCCTGAACCCCTCGGTTAGATTCCAGTCTGTAACTCACTCCCAGGTATCTGTTATTCTACATATACACCACCCCGAACCCCTCGATTAGATTCCAGTCTGTAACTCACTCCCGGGTATCTGTTATTCTACATATACACCACCCCGAACCCCTCGATTAGATTCCAGTCTGTAACTCACTCCCGGGTATCTGTTATTCTATATATAAACCACCCCGAACCCCTCGATTAGATTCCAGTCTGTAACTCACTCCCGGGTATCTGTTATTCTATATATAAACCACCCCGAACCCCTCGATTAGATTCCAGTCTGTAACTCACTCCCGGGTATCTGTTATTCTATATATAAACCACCCCGAACCCCTCGATTAGATTCCAGTCTGTAACTCACTCCCGGGTATCTGTTATTCTATATATACACCACCCCGAACCCCTCGATTAGATTCCAGTCTGTAACTCACTCCCGGGTATCTGTTATTCTATATATAAACCACCCCGAACCCCTCGATTAGATTCCAGTCTGTAACTCACTCCCGGGTGTCTGTTATTCTATATATAAACCACCCCGAACCCCTCGATTAGATTCCAGTCTGTAACTCACTCCCGGGTATCTGTTATTCTATATATAAACCACCCCGAACCCCTCGATTAGATTCCAGTCTGTAACTCACTCCCGGGTGTCTGTTATTCTATATATAAACCATCCCAAACCCTCGATTAGATTCCAGTCTGTAACTCACTCCCAGGTATCTGTTATTCTATATATAAACCACCCCGAAACCATCGATTAGATTTCAGTCTGTAACTCACTCCCAGGTATCTGTTATTCTATATATAAACCACCCTGAACCCCTCGATTAGATTCCAGTCTGTAACTCACTCCCGGGTATCTGTTATTCTATATATAAACCACCCTGAACCCCTCGATTAGATTCCAGTCTGCAACTCACTCCCGGGTGTCTGTTATTCTATATATAAACCATCCCAAACCCTCGATTAGATTCCAGTCTGTAACCCACTCCCAGGTATCTGTTATTCTATATGTAAACCACCCCGAAACCATCGATTAGATTCCAGTCTGTAACTCACTCCCAGGTATCTGTTATTCTACATATAAACCACCCCGAACCCCTCGATTAGATTCCAGTCTGTAACTCACTCCCAGGTATCTGTTATTCTATATACAAGATGTGGAGATGCCGGCGTTGGACTGGGGTAAACACAGTAAGAAGTTTAACAACACCAGGTTAAAGTCCAACAGGTTTATTTGGTAGCAAAAGCCACACAAGCTTTCGAGGCTCTCAGCCCCTTCTTCAGGTGAGTGGGAATTCTGTTCACAAACAGAACTTATAAGACACAGACTCAATTTACATGAATAATGGTTGGAATGCGAATACTTACAACTAATCCAGTCTTTAAGAAACAAAACAATGGGAGTGGAGAGAGCATCAAGACAGGCTAAAAAGATGTGTATTGTCTCCAGACAAGACAGCCAGTGAAACTCTGCAGGTCCACGCAACTGTGGGAGTTACAAATAGTGTGACATAAATTCTGATTCTAGGATCGCATGATAAAGACTCAGGAGGAAAAAAGCAGAAATATTTATGTGAAATAGTGTGACATAAACCCAATATCCCGGTTGAGGCCGTCCTTGTGTGTGCGGAACCTGGCTATCAGTTTCTGCTCCGCGACTCTGCGCTGTCGTGTGTCGTGAAGGCCGCCTTGGAGAACGCTTACCCGAATATCAGAGGCCGAATGCCCGTGACCGCTGAAGTGCTCCCCAACAGGAAGAGAACAGTCTTGCCTGGTGATTGTCGAGCGGTGTTCATTCATCCGTTGTCGCAGCGTCTGCATAGTTTCCCCAATGTACCACGCCTCGGGACATCCTTTCTTGCAGCGTATCAGGTAGACAACGTTGGCCGAGTTGCAAGAGTATGTACCGTGTACCTGGTGGATGGTGTTCTCACGTGAGATGATGGCATCTGTGTCGATGATCCGGCACGTCTTGCAGAGGTTGCTGTGGCAGGGTTGTGTGGTGTCTTGGTCACTGTTCTCCTGAAGGCTGGGTAGTTTGCTGCGGACAATGGTCTGTTTGAGGTTGTGCGGTTGTTTGAAGGCAAGAAGTGGGGGTGTGGGGATGGCCTTGGCGAGATGTTCGTCTTCATCAATGACATGTTGAAGGCTCCGGAGGAGATGCCGTAGCTTCTCCGCTCCGGGGAAGTACTGGACAACGAAGGGTACTCTGTCCACTGTGTCCCGTGTTTGTCTTCTGAGGAGGTCGGTGCGGTTTTTCGCTGTGGCGCGTTGGAACTGTTGATCAATGAGTCTAGCGCCATATCCTGTTCTTATGAGGGCATCTTTCAGCGTCTGGAGGTGTCTGTTGCGATCCTCCTCATCCGAGCAGATCCTGTGTATACGGAGGGCTTGTCCGTAGGGGATGGCTTCTTTAACGTGTTTAGGGTGGAAGCTGGAGAAGTGGAGCATCGTGAGGTTATCCGTGGGCTTGCGGTACAGTGAGGTGCTGAGGTGACCGTCCTTAATGGAGATGCGCGTGTCCAAGAATGCAACCGATTCCGGAGAGTAGTCTATGGTGAGCCTGATGGTGGTTCTATATTCTATATACAAACCACCCCGAAACCATCGATTAGATTCCAGTCTGTAACTCACTCCCAGGTATCTGTTATTCTATATATAAACCACCCCGAACCCCTCGATTAGATTCCAGTCTGTAACTCACTCCCAGGTATCTGTTATTCTATATATAAACCACCCCGAACCCCTCGATTAGATTCCAGTCTGTAACTCACTCCTGGGTATCTGTTACTCTATATATAAACCACCCCGAACCCTCGATTAAATTCCAGTCTGTAACTCACTCCCGGCTATCTGTTACTCTATATATAAACCACCCCGAACCCTTCGATTAGATTCCAGTCTGTAACTCACTCCCGGGTATCTGTTATTCTATATATAAACAATCACAAACCCCTCGATTTGATTCCAGTCTGTAACTCACTCCCAGGTATCTGTTATTCTATATATAAACCACCCTGAACCCCTCGATTAGATTCCAGTCAGTAACTCACTCCCAGGTATCTGTTATTCTATATATAAACCACCCCGGATCCCTCGATTAGATTCCAGTCTGTAACTCACTCCCGGGTATCTGTTATTCTATATATAAACCACCCCGAACCCCTCGATTAGATTCCAGTCTGTAACTCACTCCCGGTTATCTGTTATTCTATATATAAACCACCTCGAACCCCTCGATTAGATTCCAGTCTGTAACTCACTCCCGGGTATCTGTTATTCTCTATATAAACCATCCCTATAACCCCTAATTCCCTTACCAATCAGGAATCCATCTATCCGTGATTTAAACATATTCAACGAGGTAGCCTCCACCACTTCAGTGGGCAGAGAATTTCAGAGATTCACCACCCTCTGAGAGAAGAAGTTCCTCCTCAACTCTGTCCTAAACTGACCCCCCTTTATTTTGAGGCCATGCCCTCTAGTTCTAGTTTCCTTTCTAAGTGGAAAGAATCTCTCCATCTCTACCCTATCCAGCCCCTTCATTATCTTATAGGTCTCTATAAGATCCCCCCTCAGCCTTCTAAATTCCAACGAATACAAATCCAATCTGCTCAGTCTCTCCTCATAATCAACACCCCTCATCTCTGGTATCAACCTGGTGAACCTTCTCTGCACTCCCTCCAAGGCCAATATATCCTTCCGCAAATAAGGGGACCAATACTGCACACAGTATTCCAGCTGCGGCCTCACCAATGCCCTGTACAGAAGCAGCAAGACATCTCTGCTTTTATATTCTATCCCCCTTGCGATATAGGTCAACATTCCATTTGCCTTCTTGATCACCTGTTGCACCTGCAGACTGGGTTTTTGCGTCTCATGCACAAGGACCCCCAGGTCCCTCTGCACAACAGCATGCTGTAATTTCTTTCCATTTAGATAATAATGCAATTTGCTATTATTTCTTCCAAAGTGAATAACCTCGCATTTGTCAACGTTATACTCCATCTGCCAGATCCTCGCCCACTCACTCAGCCTGTCCAAATCTCTCTGCAGACCTTCTACGCCCTCCACACGATTCACTTTTCCACTTATCTTTGTGTCGTCTGCAAACTTTGTTACCCTACACTCAGTCCCCTCCTCCACATTGTCTATATAAATGGTAAATAGTTGAGGTCCCAGTACCGATCCCTGCGGCACGCCACTAGTTGCCATCTGCCAACCAGAAAAGCTCCCATTTATTCCGACTCTCTGCTTCCTGTCGGATAGCCAATCCCCAATCCACGCTAACACCCTACCCCCAACTCCGTGTGACCCACTCTTCTTCAGCAACCTTTTGTGAGGCACCTTATCAAACGCCTTTTGGAAATCCAAAAACACGGCATCCACCGGTTCCCCTCCGTCAACCGCGCTAGTCACATCTTCATAAAAATCCAACAAGTTCGTCAAGCACGACTTTCCCCTCATGAATCCATGCTGCGTCTGCTTAATCGAACCATTCTTATCCAGATGGCCTGCTATTTCTTCTTTAATGATTGATTCCAGCATTTTCCCAACTACAGACGTTAAGCTAACTGGCCTGTAGTTACCCGCCTTTTGTCTATTTCCTTTTTTAAACAGCGGCGTAACATTAGCCGTTTTCCAATCCGCCGGCACTACCCCAGAATCCAATGAATTTTGATAAATAACCACTAACGCATCCGCTATTACCTCTGACATTTCTTTCAGTACCCTGGGATGCATTCCATCCGGGCCTGGGGACTTGTCCACCTTCAGTCCCGTTAGTCTACCAAGCACTGCCTCTCTGGTAACATTAATTGTATTGAGTACCTCTCCTCCTACCAACCCTCTGTCGTTAATATTCGGTAAACTATTTGTGTCTTCCGCCGTGAAGACCGACACAAAAAACTTATTTAAAGTTTCAGCCATTTCCTCATTTCCCACTATTAAATCCCCCCTCTCGTCCTCCAAGGGTCCAACATTCACTCTTGCCACTCTATTCCTTTTTATATATTTGTAAAAGCTTTTACTATCATTTTTTATATTTAGAGCTAGCCTAGCTTCATAACCTATCTTTCCTTTCTTTATCGCTTTCTTAGTCGTTCTTTGTTGTTTCTTAAAGTTTTCCCAATCTTCCGATTCTCCACTATTTTTGGCCACTCTGTACGCATCGGTCTTTAATTTAATACTCTCCTTAATTTCCTTTGTTATCCACAGCTGGCTATCCCTTTTCTTACAGTCCTCCTTTATCACCGGAATATATTGTTGCTGAGTACTGAAAAGAATCTCCTTAAAAATCCTCCACTGTTCCTCAGCTGTCCTACCTACCAGTCTGCTCTCCCAGTCCATCTTAGCCAATTCAGCCCTCATCCTATCGTACTTCCCTCTGTTCAAACAGAGGACAGTGGTATGGGACCCTACTTTCTCCTCTTCCATTTGTATCAGAAATTCGACCATATTGTGATCACTTGACCCAAGAGGGTCCTTCACAAGAACATCCTTAATTCTACCTACCTCGTTACACATTACCAGATCTAAGATAACTCGTTCCCTCGTCGGTTCTGTAACATGCTGTTCAAGATAACTATCCCAACTTGAGTCAGCCAATCAATATGCAGGTTGAAGTCCCCCATGATTATTGCCGTTCCGTTTTTGCACGCATCCATTATTTGCTTGTTTATAGCCCTCCCCACCTCAACATTATTATTTGGGGGGCCATAGACCACGCCTACTAGTGTCTTTCTCCCCCTACTATTCCTTATCTCCACCCATAACGATTCCACGTTTTGTTCCTTAGAGCCTATGTCATCCCTCACTACTACCCTGATATTATCTTTTATTAACAGAACTACCCCACCACCTTTTCCTTCCTGTCTATTCTTCCTAAATGCCTGATACCCCTGGATATTCATCTTCCAGTCCTGGTCTCCGTGCAGCCACGTTTCTGTAATGGCCACTAGATCATACCCATTTAGAAAGATGCGGATTAATCCGGGATAGTCAGCACGGATTCGTGAAGGGCAAGTCGTGCCTCACAAATTTGATAGAATTCTTTGAGGAGGTAACTAAGTGTGTTGATGAAGGTAGGGCAATTGATGTCATATACATGGATTTTAGTAAGGCGTTTGATAAGGTCCCCCATGGTCGGCTTATGATGAAAGTGAGGAGGTGTGGGATAGAGGGAAAGTTGGCCGATTGGATAGGTAACTGGCTGTCTGATCGAAGACAGAGGGTGGTGGTGGATGGAAAATTTTCGGATTGGAGGCAGGTTGCTAGTGGAGTGCCGCAGTGATCACTTGACCCAAGAGGGTCCTTCACAAGAACATCAGTGCTTGGTCCTCTGCTCTTTGTGATTTTTATTAATGACTTAGAGGAGGGGGCTGAAGGGTGGATCAGTAAATTTGCTGATGACACCAAGATTGGTGGAGTAGTGGATGAGGTGGAGGGCTGTTGTAGGCTGCAAAGAGGCATAGATAGGATGCAAAGCTGGGCTGAAAAATGGCAAATGGAGTTTAACCCTGATAAATGTGAGGTGATTCATTTTGGTAGGACTAATTTAAATGTGGATTACAGGGTCAACGGTAGGGTTCTGAAGACTGTGGAGGAACAGAGAGATCTTGGGGTTCATATCCACAGATCTCTAAAGGTTGCCACTCAAGTGGATAGAGCTGTGAAGAAGGCCTATAGTGTGTTAGCTTTTATTAACAGGGGGTTGGAGTTTAAGAGCCGTGAGGTTATGCTGCAACTGTACAGGACCTTGGTGAGACCACATTTGGAATATTGTGTGCAGTTCTGGTCACCTCACTATAAGAAGGATGTGGAAGCGCTGGAAAGAGTGCAGAGGAGATTTACCAGGATGCTGCCTGGTTTGGAGGGTCGGTCTTATGAGGAAAGGTTGAGGGAGCTAGGGCTGTTCTCTCTGGAGCGGAGGAGGCTGAGGGGAGACTTAATAGAGGTTTATAAAATGATGAAGGGGATAGATAGAGTGAACGTTCAAAGACTATTTCCTCGGGTGGATGGAGCTATTACAAGGGGGCATAACTATAGGGTTCGTGGTGGGAGATACAGGAAGGATATCAGAGGTAGGTTCTTTACGCAGAGAGTGGTTGGGGTGTGGAATGGACTGCCTGCAGTGATAGTGGAGTCAGACACTTTAGGAACATTTAAGCGGTTATTGGATAGGCACATGGAGCACACCAGGATGATAGGGAGTGGGATAGCTTGATCTTGGTTTGAGATAAAGCTCGGCACAACATCGTGGGCCGAAGGGCCTGTTCTGTGCTGTACTGTTCTATGATCTAAGTTCTATACCCATTAGTGCTGATTTGCACCATCAACTCATTAACTTTGTTCCGAATGCTTCTTGCATTCAGGCAAAGTGTTGTGAGTATGTGGCACTTACCATCTGAAAGATGAAGGTCTGGGAGAGGGGGTGATCGGGGGGGGTGGTTGCACGGGGAGGGGGCACAGAGACAGGCTGCAGCTGCTTCATTCAATGACTATCGTCGGCGCACGACCTCGAAAACCTCAAAGGGCTCTTCTCCCCGCTCCGAGAGCTTCACTGGCATCAGACGCTCACAGCAGCTGTGAAACAGCTGGGCAAAAAAAACCTCACCACAGCACCTGGAGGAGAGCAGAGACCCTGTCACCACGGGAGCTGCCAGTACGGCAACAGGAAAACCAGCTCCAGCACCACAAGTGACTGGGTGTTCCAGCGCTCAACTCATAGCATGGAGGGTAAGCACAGTAACACCCGCAGCTTACACATGCAGTACAGCACAGGAACAGGCCCTTCGGCCCATCAACATATGATGCCCTTCTGAACTAAAGACATTTTGCCTCTACGCGGTCCGTATCCCGTTATTCGCTGCCTATCGTGTAAGTGGATAAGGAAGGGTGCGTTTCTGAATGGAGGGCTGTGACAAGTGGCGTTCCTCAGGGATCAGTGCTGGGACCTTTGCTGTTTGTAATATATATAAGTTGATAAGGGATTCAGGACCGGCACATTCCTGTAAGGATGAAGGATAAGTATGGCAAGTTTTGGGAACCTTGGATAACGAGCGATATTGTGAGCCTAGTCAAAGAGAAAAAGGAAGCATTTGTCAAAGCTAGGAGGCTGGGAACACACGAAGCAAGTGTGGAATACAAGGAAAGTAGAACGAAACTTAAGCAAGGAGTAAGAAGGGCTAAAAGGGGTCATGAAAAAGCATTGGCCAGCAGGATTAAGGAAAATCCCAAGGATTTTTATACATACATAAAGAGCAAGAGGGTAGCCAGGGAGAGGGTTGGCCCACTCAAGGACAAGGGAGGGAATCTACGCATGGAGCCAGAGGAAATAGGCGAGGTATTAAATGAGTACTTTGTGTCAGTATTCACCAAAGAGAAGGACTTGGTGGATGATGAGTCTGGGAAAGGATGTGTAGATAGTTTGAATCATGTTGAGATCAAAAAGGAGGAGATATTGGGGTTCTTGAGAAACATTAAGGTAGACAAGTCCCAGGGCCTGATGGGATTTACCCCAGAATACTGAGAGAGGCAAGGGAGGAAATTGCTGGGGCCTTGAGAGAAATCTTTGTATCCTCACTGGCTACAGGGGAGGTCCCAGAGGATTGGAGAATAGCCAATGTTGTTCCTTTGTTTAAGAAGGGTAACAAGAATAATCCAGGTAATTACAGGCCGGTGAGCCTTACATCAGTGATAGGGAAATTATTGGAGAGGATTCTTCGAGACAGGATTTATTCCCACTTGGAAATAAGTGGACGTATTAGTGAGAGGCAACATGGTTTTGTGAAGGGGAGGTTGTGTCTCACTAACTTGATCGAGTTTTTCGAAGAAGTGACAAAGATGATTGATGAGGGTAGGGCAGTGGATGTTGTCTACATGGACTTCAGTAAGGCCTTTGACAAGGTCCCTCATGGCAGACTGGTGCAGAAGGTGAAGTCGCATGGGATCAGAGGTGAGCTGGCAAGGTGGATACAAAACTGGCTCGGTCAAAGAAGACAGAGGGTAGCAGTGGAAAGGTGTGTTTCTGAATGGAGGGCTGTGACAAGTGGCGTTCCTCAGAGATCAGTGCTGGGACCTTTGCTGTTTGTAATATAAATAAATGATTTGGAGGAAAATGTAACTGGATTGATTAGTAAGTTTGCGGACGACACAAAGGTTGGTGGATTTGCAGATAGCGATGAGGGCCATCAGAGGATACAGCAGGTTATAGATCAGTTGGAGACTTGGGCGGAGAGATGGCAGATGGAGTTTAATCCGGACAAATGTGAGGTAATGCATTTTGGAAGGTCTAATACAGATAGGAAATATACAGCAAATGGCAGAACCCTTAAAAGTATTGATAGGTAGAGGGATCTGGGTGTACAGGTACACAGGTCACTGAAAGTGGCAATGCAGGTGGAGAAGGTAGTCAAGGCGGCATATGGCATGCTTGCCTTTATCGGCCGGGGTATTGAGTTTAAAAATTGGCAAGTCATGTTGCAGCTTTATAGAACCTTAGTTAGGCCGCACTTGGAATATAGTGGTCGATTCTGGTCGCCACACTACCAGAAGGATGTGGAGGCTTTGGAGAGGGTACAGAAAAGATTTACCAGGATGTTGCCTGGTATGGAGGGCATTAGCTATGAGGAGAGGTTGGAGAAACTTGGTTTGTTCTCACTGGAGCGACGGAGGTTGAGGGGAGACCTGATAGAAGTCTACAAGATTATGAGGGGCATGGACAGAGTGGATAGTCAGAAGCTTTTTCCCAGGGTGGAAGAGTCAATTACTCGGGGGCACAGGTTTAAGGTGCGAGGGGCAAGGTTTAAAGGAGATGTACGAGGCAAGTTTTTTACACAGAGAGTGGTGGGTGCCTGGAACTCGCTGCCGGGGGAGGTAGTGGAAGCGGATACGATAGTGAGTTTTAAGGGGCGTCTGGACAAATACATGAATGGGATGGGAATAGAGGGATATGGTCCCCGGAAGGGTAGGGGGTTTTAGTTCAGTCGGGCAGCATGGTCGGTGCAGGCTTGGAGGGCCGAAGGGCCTGTTCCTGTGCTGTAATTTTCTTTGTTCTTTGTTTTATTCATGTTCCTGTTAAGATACGTCTTAAATGTTGCTGTTGGGGTGGCACAGTGGGTTAGGACTGCTGCCTCACAGCGCCAGGGACCGGGGCAGCACGGTGGCACAGTGGTTAGCACTGCTGCTTCACAGCGTCAGGGACCCGGGGCAGCACGGTGGCACAGTGGGTTAGCACTGCTGCCTCACAGTGCCAGGGACCCGGGGCAGCACGGTGGCACAGTGGTTAGCACTGCCGCCTCACAGCGCCAGGGACCCGGGGCAGCACGGTGACACAGTGGGTTAGCACTGCTGCCTCACAGTGCCAGGGACCCAGGTTCGACTCTGGCCTCGGGTCACTGTCTGTGCGGAGTCTGCACGTTCTCCCCGTGTCTGCGTGGGTTTCCTCTGGGTGCTCCGGTTTCCTCCCACACTCCAAAGATGTGCAGGTTCGGTGCATTGGCCGTGCTAAATTGCCCCTTAGTGTCAGGAGGATTAGCAGGGTAAGTATGTGGGGTTACGGGAATAGGACCTGTATGGGATTGTGGCCGGTACAGACTCGATGGACCGAATGACCTCCTTCTGCACTGTAGGGATTCTATGATCCCATCTGCTTCTACCACCTGCTCTGGCAATGCATTCCAGGCACTTACTACCTTCTGTGTAAAACACTTACCCCTCACATCTCCTTTAAACTTTCCCCTTTTACCTGATACCGATGTCCCCGAGTAATTGGCATTTCTACCCTGGGAGAAAGGCTCCGACTCTCCATTCAATCCATGCCTCTCATCATTTTGTAGACTTCGATCAGGTCGCCCCTCAGCCTCCGATGTTCCGGTGAAAATAAACCAAGTTTGTCCAATCTCTCCTCGTAGCTAATACGCCCCAAACCAGGTCTAAAATGTTCCAGCAAGGTACTTTCCACAGCTTTGCTCACCGCAACCTACCCTTGGTGTTCCGTGACCAGTTGTGGACTCTGGTATTCCGAATAAACTATATCGGGGCAATGTGAATGGTGCAAAAAAATATTCACAAGTTTCATCCCTGAATTTATAAATCCCAAGCCTCACCTAACAGATGACTTTAAATTCTGAAGTTGTTCGCGAGGACAGACAAAGAGAAAATGTATCAGCTTTCGGTGGAGAACTGGGGCTCATAAATGTTCAACTGTCACTAATAAACTTAATGGGGAATTCAGGAGAAACATCTTTACCCCGAGAGCGGGGAGAATGTGGGACTAGCTCCCACGGGGAGTGGGGGAGAATGTGGGACTCGCTCCCACGGGGGAGAGCGGGGAGAATGTGGGACTCGCTCCCACGGGGGAGAGCGGGGAGAATGTGGGACTCGCTCCCACGGGGAGTGGGGGAGAATGTGGGACTCGCTCCCACGGGGAGTGGGGGAGAATGTGGGACTTGCTCCCACGGGGAGTGGGGGAGAATGTGGGACTCGCTCCCACGGGGAGTGGGGGAGAATGTGGGACTTGCTCCCACGGGGAGTGGGGGAGAATGTGGGACTCGCTCTCAGGGGGAGTGGGGGAAAATGTGGGACTCGCTCCCACGGGGGAGAGCGGGGAGAATGTGGGACTCGCTCCCACGGGGAGTGGGGAGAATGTGGGACTCGCTCCCACGGGGAGTGGGGGAGAATGTGGGACTTGCTCCCACGGGGAGTGGGGGAGAATGTGGGACTCGCTCCCATGGGGAGTGGGGAGAATGTGGGACTCGCTCCCACGGGGAGTGGGGGAGAATGTGGGACTCGCTCCCACGGGGAGTGGGGGAGAATGTGGGACTTGCTCCCACGGGGAGTGGGGGAGAATGTGGGACTCGCTCCCATGGGGATTGGGGGAGAATGTGGGACTCGCTCCCACAAAGAGTGAGGGAGAATGTGGGACTTGCTCCCACGGGGAGTGGGGGAGAATGTGGGACTCGCTCCCACGGGGAATGAGGAGAATGTGGGACTCGCTCCCACGGGGAGTGGGGGAGAATGTGGGACTCGCTCCCACGGGGAATGAGGAGAATGTGGGACTCGCTCCCACGGGGAGTGGGGGAGAATGTGGGACTCGCTCCCATGGGGAGTGGGGGAGAATGTGGGACTCGCTCCTACGGGGAGTGGGGGAGAATGTGGGACTCGCTCCCATGGGGAGTGGGGGAGAATGTGGGACTCGCTCCCATGGGGGGAGTGGGGGAGAATGTGGGACTCGCTCCCACGGGGGAGTGGGGGAGAATGTGGGACTCGCTCCCACGGGGGAGTGGGGGAGAATGTGGGACTCGCTCCCACGGGGGGAGTGGGGGAGAATGTGTGACTCGCTCCCATGGGGGGAGTGGGGGAGAATGTGGGACTCGCTCCCACGGGGGGAGTGGGGGAGAATGTGGGACTCGCTCCCATGGGGAGTGGGGGAGAATGTGGAACTCGCTCCCACGGGGAGCGGGGGAGAATGTGGGACTCGCTCCCACAGGGAGCGGGGGAGAAGTCAAGGGGTTGGTAAATGGGGAGAATGTTGTTGATAATAAGTGTCTATGGTCCCCCTAATTATTCCCCGGACTTTGTCACTAAGATGCTCCTGGCCTCCAATTCTTCCTTTATTAACGGTGATTTTAATCGCCATCTTGATCCTGTAGTTGATCAGTTCCCTGTTATAAGGAACACTCCTGGGCAGCAAGCTAGGACACTGGCTTCAGCTTTGTGAGGAGGTGGGCTATGTGGATTTGTGGCGGATCAAGTTGCAGATTGTCCAGGACTTGTTGAGCATTTCTTCTCTTCTCTGGAGCTTCCCTCTGTCTCAGAGGCTTGGGGAAGAGTTTTGAATGCTCCAGTCTCTGGGGTGGAAGTGGTCTCTGCCGTAAAGGAGCTTCAGTCTGGGAAGGTGCCCCACCCTGATGGCTTTGGGTGTGAATTCGACAAGGAATTCAAAGACCCACTGATTGGTCTGTACAGTCATTCATTTGGTGTAGATCTGCTGCTGCAATTGCTTCAGGAGGTGAATATTTCCTTCATCCACGTGGCAAGAATCCTGAGCAGTGAACTTCTGACAGACATCATCTGAACCCACCAGGCCAGTAATTTCTTTTTATCTCTATCTTCCTACGTGTATTTATTTGAAAATGATCTTGCTCTGCTGTACCAACCTTTGGGTGATCTGTAAAAAATGAAAAAATACCCAATGAAAATATATTTCACTAAAAGTAGGGTTGGCAAACATCTTAAAAGACCTTTCAAGGGTAACCCCCCCATGACATTCAGGATTCTATCTCCCGCCTCACTGATTCTATCTCCCACCTCGTTGCCAGTATTCTGCAGTTCACCCGAGTTGAGAGTTAATGTTCTGAGTCAGAGTGCCAGGTTTGTCATCTGTAACTTTGATAATGTTTGAAGTCATCTCCTACAACGCCTTTGAGAGCCTCGGACCCGGGAGCTGCTCCCCCAGCCAGGACGCTAAGTTCTCGACACATCTCAGCATTCGGTCATCAAAACTCCACCAGGGACAGAGCCCGAAGTCGACTCTTCAGGATAAGGTGCTTATGAGCTGTGCATCAGAATGAAAGGAAGGGTTAAAAAACGAACAGTGCCAGAGCACACGGAGACATGACTATTCCTGCGCTCACATCACGTGACTCCCCCAGTAGAGCATTTTCAGTAGAGCCCTTTGTTGCCATTCGCCCATTGGGTGATCATTGTGTAATTTTAAATTCTTGTCTGCATTTCAAAAGCTACAATTATCTCAGTAGGGGGTTTGAATTTGTGGTTTGACTGACAGCTTAAAGAGGCTATGAAAGGAAAATCTGTCTTTTTTGTGTCTTCTGAATAGAAATTTGTTTTTGTAAGAAATCGACCACTTTAGGAGATTCTAAAAGTTTTGGATAAATTTTATGAATGGGAGATTTTTTTCCAGGTCCGAATGTATAGGAGTGAGAGCTGCACTAGATTGTTTGAAGTTTATGTTTTTCATCTCCACATGTATCCTGAGGTCTACCCATGGTCAATACTGGCTGAGTGGCTATGATGATCGCATGGAGAGTACGAGGGGCCATGGGAAAGAGGTGGGGCATGAGCGGGCACTGAGTTGATAAGGGGGGCATGAGGGGCTGCAGTGGGAGAGGATGAGGGCTATAAGGCTGAAAGACTTCTAAAACACCAGGTATGAGGTCCCAGTGAATGAAGGGGCCTTCCAACAAGCTCACCTCAGCTCTCTCCACCTCGGATCCAGAGACACCAGCCAGCTCTATCCCGTAGAATCATAGAATCCCTGCAGTGCAGAAAGAGGCCATCCAGCGCATCGGGACGGCACCAAAAGAGCATCTCACCCAGGACCCTATCCCTGTAACCCCGTGCATTTCCCGTGGCCAATCCACCAAACCTACACATCTTTGGAGTGTGGGAGGAAACCGGAGCACCCGGAGGAAAGCCATGCAGACACGGAGAGAACGTGCAGACTCCACACAGTCACCCAAGGCTGGAATTGAACCCTGGAGCTGTGAGGCAGCAGTGTGACCCAGTGCGCCGCCATGGGCCACCACCCTCATTCCCTAAAATGGTGCGTTTCAGACAACACAGACAAAATTTCCCACCCTGAGCCACTGCAGCCAAAATCGAGCCCACAGAATATTTCCCTGAGAAATAGTTAAAATAAACCTGATAAACCTGAAATATATATACAGAATTACAAGTACCTGGAGTGAATTACAGACTGGAATCGAATCGAGGGGTTCAGGCTGGTTTATATATAGAATAATAGATACCCGGGAGTGAGTTACAGACTGGAATCTAATCGAGGGGTTCGGGGTGGTTTATATATAGAATAACAGATACCCGGGAGTGAGTTACACACTGTAATCTAATCGAGGGGTTCGGGGGGTTTATATATAGAATAACAGATACCTGGGAGTGAGTTACAGACTGGAATCTAATCGAGGGGTTCGGGATGGTTTATACATAGAATAACAGATACCCGGGCATGAGTTACAGACTGGAATCTAATCGAGGGGTTCGGGGGGTTTATATATAGAATAACAGATAGCCGGGAGTGAGCTACAGACTGGAATCTAATCGAGGGGTTCAGGCTGGTTTATATACACAATAACAGATAGTCGGGAGTGAGCTACAGACTGGAATCTAATCGAGGGGTTCGGGATGGTTTATATGTAGAATAACAGATACCCGGGAGTGAGTTACAGACTGTAATCTAATCGAGGGGTTCAGCGTGGTTTATGTATAGAATAACAGATACTCAGGAGTGAGTTCCACACCAGAATCTAATCGAGGGGTTCAGGGTGGTTTATGTACAGAATAACAGATGCCCGGGAGTGAGTTACAGACTGGAATCTAATTGAGTGGTTCAGGGTGCATTATATACACAGTAACAGATAGCCGGGAGTGAGCTACAGACTGGAATCTAATCGAGGGGTTCGGTGTGGTTTGTATATAGAATAACAGATACCCGGGAGTGAGTTACAGACTGGAATCTAATCGAGGGGTTCAGGATGGTTTATATACAGAATAACAGATACCTGGGAGTGAGTTACAGACTGGATTCTAATTGAGTGGTTCAGGGTGCTTTATGTATAGAATAACAGATACCCGGGAGTGAGTTACAGACGGGAATCTAATCGAGGGGTTTGGGGTGGTTAATATATAGAATAACAGATAGCCGGGAGTGAGTTACAGACTGGAATCTAATCGAGTGGTTCGGGGTGGCTTATGTATAGAATAACAGATACACGGGAGTGAGTTACAGACTGGAATCTAAGCGAGGGGTTCGGGTCGGTTTATGGAGAGAATAACAGATACCCAGGAGTGAGTTATAGACTGGAATCTAATCGACGGGTTCAGGGTGGTTTATATATAGAATAACAGATACCCGGGAGTGAGTTACAGACTGAAATCTAATCGAGGGGTTCGGGGTGGTTTATATACAGAATAACAGATACCCGGGAGTGAGGTACAGACTGGAATCTAATTGAGCGGTTCGGGGTGGTTTATATATAGAATAACAGATACCGGGGAGTGAGTTATAGACTGGAATCTAATCGAGGGGTTCGGGGTGGTTTATATATAGAATAACAGATACCCGGGCGTGAGTTACGGACTGGAATCTAATCGAGCGGTTCGGTGTGGTTTATATATAGAATAACAGATACCGGGGAGTGAGTTATAGACTGGAATCTAATCGAGGGGTTCGGGGTGGTTTATATATAGAATAACAGATACCCGGGCGTGAGTTACAGACTGGAATCTAATCGAGAGGTTCGGGGTGGTTTATATATAGAATAAGAGATACCCGGGAGTGAGTTACAGACTGGAATCTAATTGAGTGGTTCAGGGTGCTTTATGTATAGAATAACAGATACCCGGGAGTGAGTTACAGACTGGAATCTAATCGAGGGGTTCGGGGTGGTTTATATATAGAATAACAGATACCCGGGAGTTAGTTACAGACTGGAATCTAATCGAGGGGTTCGGGTGGTTTATATATAGAATAACAGCTCCCCGGGAGTGAGTTACAGACTGGAATCTAATCGAGGGGTTCGGGGTGGTTTATGTATAGAAAATAACAGATACCCGGGAGTGAGTTACAGACTGGAATCTAATCGAGGGGTTCAGGGTAGTTTATATATAGAATGACAGATAACCGGGAGTGAGGTACAGACTGGAATCTAATCGAGGGGTTCGGGGTGGTTTATATATAGAATAACAGATACCCGGGAGTGAGTTACAGACTGGAATCTAATCGAGGGGTTCAGGGTAGTTTATATATAGAATGACAGATAACTGGGAGTGAGGTACAGACTGGAATCTAATCGAGGGGTTCGGGGTGGTTTATATATAGTATAACAGATACCCGGGAGTGAGTTACAGACTGGAATCTAATCGAGGGGTTCGGGTGGTTTATATATAGAATAACAGCTCCCCGGGAGTGAGTTACAGACTGGAATCTAATCGAGGGGTTCGGGGTTGTTTATGTATAGAATAACAGATACCCGGGAGTGAGTTACAGACTGGAATCTAATCGAGGGGTTCAGGGTAGTTTATATATAGAATGACAGATAACCGGGAGTGAGGTACAGACTGGAATCTAATTGATTGGTTCAGGGTGTTTTATGTTTAGAATAACAGATACCTGGGAGTGAGTTACAGACTGGAATCTAATCGAGGGGTTCAGGGTAGTTTATATATAGAATGACAGATAACCGGGAGTGAGTTACAGACTGGAATCTAATCGAGGGGTTCGGGGTGGTTTATATATAGAATAACAGATATCCGGGAGTGAGTTACAGACTGGAATCTAATCGAGGGTTTCGGGGTGGTTTATATACAGAATAACATATACCCGGGAGTGAGTTACAGACTGGAATCTAATCGAGAGGTTCGGGGTGGTTTATATATAGAATAACAGATACCCGGGAGTGAGTTACATACTGGAACCTAATCGAGGGTTTCGGGGTGGTTTATATACAGAATAACAGATACCCGGGAGTGAGTTACAGACTGGAATCTAATCGAGTGGTTCAGGGTGGTTTATATATAGAATAACAGATATCCGGGAGTGTGTTCCAGACTGGAATCTAATTGAGGGGTTCGGGGTGGTTTATGTATAGAGTAACAGATACCCGGGAGTGAGTTGCAGACTGGAATCTAATTGAGGGGTTCGGGGTGGTTTATATATAGAATAACGGATAGCTGGGAGTGAGTTACAGACTGGAATCTAATCGAGGGGTTTGGGTGGTTTATATATAGAATAACAGATACCCGGGAGTGAGTTACAGACTGGAATCTAATCAAGGGGTTCAGGGTGGTTTATATATAGAATAACAGATACCCGGGAGTGAGCTACAGACTGGAATCGAATCGAGGGGTTCAGGCTGGTTTATATACACAATAACATATACCCGGGAGTGAGTTACAGACTGGAATCTAATCGAGTGGTTCAGGGTGGTTTATATATAGAATAACAGATATCCGGGAGTGAGTTACAGACTGGAATCTAATCGAGGGGTTCGGGGTGGTTTATTATAGAATAACAGATATCCGGGAGTGAGTTACAGACTGGAACCTAATCGAGGGTTTCGGGGTGGTTTACATACAGAATAACAGATACCCGGGAGTGAGTTACAGACTGGAATCTAATCGAGTGGTTCAGGGTGGTTTATATATAGAATAACAGATATCCGGGAGTGAGTTCCAGACTGGAATCTAATTGAGGGGTTCGGGGTGGTTTATGTATTGAATAACAGATACCCGGGAGTGAGTTACAGACTGGAATCTAATTGAGGGGTTCGGGGTGGTTTATATATAGAATAACAGATACCCGGGAGTGAGTTACAGACTGGAATTTAATCGAAGTGTTCGGGGTGGTTTATATATAGAATAACAGATACCCGGGAGTGAGTTACAGACTGGAATCTAATCGAGGGGTTCGGGATGGTTTATATATCGAATAACAGATACCCGGGAGTGAGTTACAGACTGGTATCTAATCAAGGGGTTCAGGGTGGTTTATATATAGAATAACAGATACCCAGGAGTGAGTTACAGACTGGAATCTAATCGAGGGGTTCAGGGTGGTTTATATATAGAATAACAGATACCCGGGAGTGAGTTACAGACTGGAATCTAATCAAGGGGTTCGGGGTGGTTTATATATAGAATAACAGATACCCGGGGGTGAGTTACAGACTGGAATCTAATCGAGGGGTTCGGGGTGGTTTATGTATAGAATAACAGACACCCAGGAGTGAGTTACAGACTGGAATCTAATCGAGTGGTTCGGGGTGGTTTATATATAGAATAACAGATACCCGGGAGTGAGTTACAGACTGGAATCTAATCGAGGGGTTCGGGGTGGTTTATATATGGAATAACAGATACCCGGGAGTGAGTTACAGACTCGAATCTAATCGAGGGGTTCGGGGTGGTTTATATATAGAATAACAGATACCCGGGAGTGAGTTACAGACTGGAATCTAATCGAGGGATTCAGGGTGGTTTATATATAGAATAACAGATACCCGAGAGTGAGGTACAGACTGGAATCTAATCGAGAGGTTCAGGGTGGTTTATATATAGAATAACAGATACCCGGGAGTGTGTGTTGAACAATGAGAATCAATGCTTCAGCAATGGTAGTTTTGTTATTTTCTGTGTTTGTTGGGTTGTTAACCTCAATCCTAACAGATTAAAGAAATGTCTTGACTACTTTTTAAAATTATAACTGGAGTAATTTGAACGCTCTGGAAGTCCTCTTACTTAAGAGGGCAGCTCGAGAAAGAGTTGGTCCACTTGAGGACAAAGGAGGGAAATTATGTGTAGAACCAAAGGAAGTGGGTGAGATCCTTCATGAGTACTTTGCATCGGTATTCACAAAGGAGGGGGACATGTCGATCGATAGTGTCTTGGAGGGGTGTGTAAACCCTTTAGAACAAGTCATCATTACGAGGCGGGGGAGTGTTAGGTGAATTAAAAAGCATTAAGGTAGACAAGTCCCCAGGGCCAGATGAAATCTATTCCAGATTACTGAGGGAGACAAGAGATGAAATTGCTGGGCCTCTAACTGAAATCTTTGTTTCTTCATTGGCCACTGGTGAGGTACCAGAGGATTGGAGGATCGCCAATGTTGTCCCATTATTTAAGAAGGGTAGCAAGGATAACACGGGTAATTATAGGCCAGTGAGCTTATCGTGAAACTGTTGGAGAAGCTTCTTAGGAATAGGATCTATACACATTTGGAACTGAATGTTCTTGTTAGTGACAGACAGCATGGTTTTGTACGTGGGAGGTCATGTCTCGCTAATTTAAGTGAGTTTTTTGAGGAGGTGGCAAAAATGATTGACGAGGGAAGGGCTGTGGATGTTGTCTACATGGACTTTAGTAACGCATTTGACAAGGTCCCTCATGGCAGGCTGGTGCAATAGATTAAATCTCACGGGATCAACGGTGAACTAGATAGATGGATTCAGAACTGGCTTGGTCATAGAAGAGGAGATGCTGGCGTTGGACTCGGGTAAACACAGTAAGAGTTTTAACAACACCAGGTTAAAGTCCAACAGGTTGATTTGGTAGCAAATACCATAAGCTTTCGGAGCGCTGCTCCTTCATCAGATGGAGTGGAAATGTGCTCTCAAACAGTGCACAGACACAGAAATCAAGTTACAGAATACTAATTAGAATCCGAATCCCTACAGCCAGCCAGGTCTTAAAGGTACAGACAATGTGGGTGGAGGGAGCATTTTAAACACAGGTTATTGAAGACCATTGAAGACAGAGGGTAGCAGTGGAAGGGTGCTTTTCTGAATGGAGGTCTGTAACTAGTGGTGTTCTGCGGGGATCAGTCCTGGGACCCCTGCTGTTCGTAATATATAAAAATGACTTGGAAGGAAACGTAGCTGGTCTGATTAGCAAGTTTGCGGATGATACTAAGATTGGCAGAGTTGCGGATAGTGATGAAGATTGTCAGAGAATACAGCAGGATTTAGATAGGCTGGAACATTGGGTGGAGCAATGACAGATGGAATTTAATCCGGACAAATGTGAGGTGATGCATTTTGGTGGATCCAATTCAGGTGGGAGCCATAAAATAAATACAAAGAACAAAGAACAATACAGCACAGGAACAGGCCCTTCGGCCCTCCAAGCCCGCGCCGCTCCCTGGTCCAAACTAGACCATTCTTTTGTATCCCTCCATTCCCACTCCGTTCATGTGGCTATCTAGATAAGTCTTAAACGTTCCCAGTGTGTCCGCCTCCACCACCTTGCCCGGCAGCGCATTCCAGGCCCCCACCACCCTCTGTGTAAAATATGTCCTTCTGATATCCGTGTTAAACCTCCCCCCCCCTCACCTTGAACCTATGACCCCTCGTGAACGTCACCACCGACCTGGGGAAAAGCTTCCCACCGTTCACCCTATCTATGCCTTTCATAATTTTATACACCTCTATTAGGTCACCCCTCATCCTCCGTCTTTCCAGAGAGAACAATCCCAGTTTACCCAATCTCTCCTCAGAACTAAGCCCCTCCATACCAGGCAACATCCTGGTAAACCTCCCCTGCACTCTCTCTAAAGCCTCCACATCCTTCTGGTAGTGTGGCGACCAGAACTGGGCGCAGTATTCCAAATGCGGCCGAACCAACGTTTTATACATCTGCAACATCAGACTCCAACTTTTATACTCTATGCCCCGTCCTATAAAGGCAAGCATGCCATATGCCTTATTCACTACCTTCTCCATCTGTGACGTCACCTTCAAGGATCTGTGGACTTGCACACCCAGGTCCCTCTGCGTATCTACACCCTTTATGGTTCTGCCATTTATCGTATAGCTCCCCCCTACATTAGCTCTACCAAAATGCATTAGCTCTACCAAATGGCAGAACCATTAGGAGCATATACACACAGAGAGATCTGGGAGTACAGGTCCACAGATCCTTAGAAGTGGCAGCACAGGTGGAAAAGGTTGTGAAGAAACCATACGGCACGCTTGTCTTCATCGACCGGGGCATTGAGTATAAAAGTTGGCAAATTATGTTACAGTTGTATAAAACTTTGGTTTGGCCATATTTGGAATACTGTGTCCAATTCTGGTCACCACACTACCAGAAGGACGTGGAAGCTTTGGAGGGAGTACAGAAAAGGTTTCCCAGGATGTTGCCTGGTATGGAGGGTTTTCGCTCTGAGGAGAGATTGAATAAACTGGGATTGTTCTCCCTGGAAAGACAGAGTCATAGATGTTTACCGCATGGAAACAGGCCCTTCGGCCCAACTTGTCCATGCTTTTTTTTAAACCCCTAAGCTCATCCCAATTGCCCGCATTTGGCCCATATCCCTCTGATACCCATCTTACCCATTTAACTGTCTAAACGCTATTTAAAGGACAAAATTGTACCCGCCTCTACTACTACCTCTGGCAGCTCGTTTCAGACACTCACCACCCTCTGTGTGAAAGAATTGCCGCTCTGGACCCTTTTGTATCTCTCCCCTCTCACCTTAAACCTGTGCCCCCTAGTTTTAGACTCCTCTACATTTGAGAAAAGATATTGACTATCTAGCTGATCTGTGCCCCTCATTATTTTATAGACCTCTATAAGATCACCCCTCAGCCTTCTATGCTCCAGAGAAAAAAGTCCCAGTCTATCCAGCCTCTCCTTATAACTCAAACCATCAAGTCCAGGTAGCATCCTAGTAAATCTTTTCTGCACTCTTTCTAGTTTAATAATATCCTTTCTATAATAGGGTGACCAGAACTGTACACAATACTTCAAAGGTGGCCTTACCAATGTCTTGTACAACTTCAACAAGACGTCCCAACTCCTGTATTCAATGTTCTGACCAATGAAACCAAGCATGCCGAATGCCTTCTTCACCACTTTGTCCACCTGTGACTCCACTTTCAAGGAGCTATGAACATGTACCCCTAGATCTTTTTGTTCTGTAACTCTCCCCAACACCCTACCATTAACTGAATAAGACCTGTCCTAGTTCAATCTACCAAAATGCATCACCTCGCATTTATCTAAATTAAACTCCATCTGCCATTCGTCAGCCCACTGGCCCAATTGATCAAGATCCCGTTGCAATCAGAGATAACTTTCTTCACTATCCACTATGTCACCAATCTTGGTGTCATCTGCAAACTTACTAACCATGCCTCCTATATTCTCATCCAAATCATTAATATAAATGACAAATAACAGTGGGCCCAGCACTGATCCCTGAGGCACACCGCTGGTCACAGGCCTCCAGTTTGAAAAACAACCCTCTACAACCACCTGTCAAGAAGCCAATTTTGTATCCATTTAGATACCTCACCCTGGATTCCATCAGATTTAACCTTATGCAACAACCTACCATGCGGTACCTTGTCAAAGGTCTTGCTAAAGTCCATGTAGACAACATCAACTGCACTGCCCTCATCTACCTTCTTGCTTACCCCTTCAAAAAACTCAATCAAATTTGTGAGACATGATTTTCCACCGCTGACTGTCCCTAATCAGTCCTTGCATCTCTAAATGCCTGTGGATCCTGTCTCTCAAAATACCTTCCAACAATTTACCCATCACAGATGTGAGGCTCACCGGCCTGTAGTTCCCAGGCTTTTCCCTGCAGCCCTTTTTAAACAAAGGCACAACATTTGCCACTGTCCAATCTTCAGGCACCTCACCCGTGACTATCGATGATTCAAATATCTCGGCTAGGGGACCCGCAATTTCCTCCCTGGCCTCCCACAACGTCCTGGGATACACTTCATCAGGTCCCGGGGATTTATCTACCTTGAGACTGAGGGGCGACCTGATAGAAGTTATGGGAGGTATAGATAGGGTGGAAGCTTTTTCCCAGGGCGGAAATGACAATTACAAGGGGGCACAAGTTCAAGACAAGGAGGGAAAGGTTCAGTGGAGATGTGCGGGGGAAGGTTTTTACACAGAGGGTGGTGGGGGCCTGGAATGAGCTGCCAAGTGAGGTGGTTGAGGCAGTCACGTTAGTCACATTTAAGACTTATCTTGATAGGCCTAAGAACAGACGGGGAATAGAGGGATAGAAGCGGTTGGTCTAGATAGGTAGACGTGATCGGGGCAGGCTTGGAGGGCCAAAGGGCCTGTTCCTGTGCTGTACTGTTCTTTGTTCTTTGTATTGTTACTGTAAGGGGCAGGTATTTCAGTGAGTTTCAGTTGCTACAACATTGCTTAAAAGTAATTTCAGATCAACACCCCCACAAGGGACACGCTGATGAGACAGAATGAAGGGTATCTGTCAGAACAAGTTCAGCAGAGACAACCAGGCGCACTGTCAGATCATGAGACAGCAGTGACTGGAATTCTAAGCTTCAATGAGGAAGCTAAAAGATTTCTTAGAAAAAGCAAAGTATTTTCTAAACACAGGTACATCTACCTCATCTCAATATTTTCACTTCAATATTCGCTCTTCTCGTTATTACAATCTCGCAAAATCCACCGAATCTCCCCAAACTGTTGAAACGCAAACAACACTTTCTTGTAATTTCATGCAAAAGAACCTTCACCCACCCGACTTTCACCCATTTGCTGCTTGGTCACAATATTAACAGACATGGGGTGGGGATGCCGGCGTTGGACTGGGGTGGGTCACAGTAAGAAGTCTCACAACTCCAGGTTAAAGTCCAACAGGTTTATTTGGAATCACGAGCTTTCGGAGCGCTGCTCCTTCATCAGGTGGGTGGAGAGGTAGGTTTCACAAACACGGCATATACAGACAAATTGTAATTGTGTCTCTGTCTATATATGCCGTGTTTGTGAACCCACCTCTCCACCCACCTGATGAAGGAGCGGCGCTCCGAAAGCTCGTGATTCCAAATAAACCTGTTGGACTTTAACCTGACGTTGTGAGACTTCTTACTGTACTAACAGTGACTGATCTCTTTTACCAAGGGCACATGATCTGTTTTGTAGACCTGTGAATGGTTCCCTCAGCTCTGGACAGTTTCTGCTCGCGCTCTCAGCCTGGTTCTTTCTCAGAAAGTATTCTGCTGTTGAACAGAAATGTCCCTGGAGCGAATCCATGACCAAAATTTGTATCGCGACTTCAACATAGTAAAACCTCCCAAGTGACTGCAGAGAGAAAATCTGACGTCCCGTCAATTCAGGAGGTATCTGCGTACATGATCAAAAGCTAGGCCGAACAGACTGCCTTTAAGTAAGGTCGCAAAGGAGAGAGAGAGGTGAGGAGGTTTAGGAGGGGAATTCCAGAGCTCGTGGTCCCCCGTCAGCTGAAGGCACGGCCGCCAATGGTGGAGCGATGGGAATCGGGGGATGCTCAAGAGGCCGGAATTGGAGGAACGCAGAGATCGCAGAGGGTTGTAGCAGCTGGAGGGGGTTACAGAGATAGGGAGGGGGTGTAGGGGCTGGGGGAGGTTACAGAGATAGGGAGGGGGTGTAGGGGCTGGAGGATGTTACAGAGATAGGGAGGGGGTGTAGGGGCTGGGGGAGGTTACAGAGATAGGGAGGGGGGTGTAGGGGCTGGAGGATGTTACAGAGATAGGGAGGGGGTGTAGGGGCTGGAGGATGTTACAGAGATAGGGAGGGGGTGTAGGGGCTGGAGGAGGTTACAGAGATAGGGAGGGGGTGTAGGGGCTGGAGGAGGTTACAGAGATAGGGAGGGGGTGTAGGGGCTGGAGGGGGTTACAGAGATAGGGAGGGGGTGTAGGGGGCTGGAGGAGGTTACAGAGATAGGGAGGGGGTGTAGGGGCTGGAGGGGGTTACAGAGATAGGGAGGGGTGTAGGGGGCTGGAGGAGGTTACAGAGATAGGGAGGGGGTGTAGGGGCTGGAGGAGGTTACAGAGATAGGGAGGGGGTGTAGGGGGCTGGAGGAGGTTACAGAGATAGGGAGGGGGTGTAGGGGGCTGGAGGAGGTTACAGAGATAGGGAGGGGGTGTAGGGGGCTGGAGGAGGTTACAGAGATAGGGAGGGGGTGTAGGGGGCTGGAGGAGGTTACAGAGATAGGGAGGGGGTGTAGGGGGCTGGAGGAGGTTACAGAGATAGGGAGGGGGTGTAGGGAGGAGAGGGTTACAGAGATAGGGAGGGGGTGTAGGGGCTGGAGGAGGTTACAGAGATAGGGAGGGGGTGTAGGGGCTGGAGGAGGTTACAGAGATAGGGAGGGGGTGTAGGGGCTGGAGGAGGTTACAGAGATAGGGAGGGGGTGTAGGGGCTGGAGGGGGTTACAGTGATAGGGAGGAGGTGTAGGGGCTGGAGGAGGTTACAGAGATAGGGAGGGGGTGTAGGGGCTGGAGGAGGTTACAGAGATAGGGAGGGGGTGTAGGGGCTGGAGGAGGTTACAGAGATAGGGAAGGGGTGTAGGGGCTGGAGGAGGTTACAGAGATAGGGAGGGGGGTGTAGGGGCTGGAGGACGTTACAGAGATAGGGAGGGGGTGTAGGGACTGGAAGGGGGGTGACAGAAATAGGGAGGGGGTGTAGGGGCTGGAGGAGGTTACAGAGATAGGGAGGGGGTGTAGGGGCTGGAGGACATTACAGAGATAGGGAGGGGGTGGAGGGGGCTGGAGGGGGTTACAGAGATAGGGAGGGGGTGTAGGGGCTGGAGGAGGTTACAGAGATAGGGAGGGGGTGTAGGGAGGAGAGGGTTACAGAGATAGGGAGGGGGTGTAGGGGGGAGGGGGTTACAGAGATAGGGAGGGGGTGTAGGGACTGGAGGAGATTACAGAGATAGGGAGGGGGTGTAGGGGGCTGGAGGAGGTTACAGAGATAGGGAGGGGGGTGTAGGGGGCTGAAGGAGGTTACAGAGATAGGGAGGGGGTGTAGGGGGAAGGGGGTTACAGAGATAGGGCGGGGTGTAGGGACTGGAGGCGGTTACAGAGATAGGGAGGGGGTTCCAGAGATAGGGAGGGGGTGTAGGGGCTGGAGGGGGTTACAGAGATAGGGAGGGGGTGTAGGGGGGAGGTGGTTACAGAGATAGGGAGGGGGTGTAGGGGCTGGAGGAGGTTACAGAGATAGGGAAGGGGTGTAGGGGGGAGGGGGTTACAGAGATAAGGAGGGGGTGTAGGTGCTGGAGGGGGTTACAGAGATAGGGAGGGGGTGGAGGGGCTGGAGGAGGTTACAGAGATAGGGAGGGGGTATAGGGGGGGAGGAGGTTCCAGAGATAGGGAGGGGGTGTAGGGGGGCGGGGGTTACAGAGATAGGGAGGGGGTGTAGGGGGGAGGGGGTTACAGAGATAGGGAGTGGGTGTAGGTGCTGGAGGGGGTTACAGAGATAGGGAGCGGGTGTAGGGGCTGGAGGAGGTTACAGAGATAGGGAGGGGGTGTAGGGGGGAGGGGGTTACAGAGATAGGGACGGGGTGTAGGGGCTGAAGGAGGTTACAGGGATAGGGAAGGGGGTGTAGGGGCTGGAGGAGGTTACAGAGATAGGGAGGGGGTGTAGGGGCTGGAGGGGGTTGCAGAGATAGGGAGGGGGTGTAGGGGGGAGGGGGTTACAGAGATAGGGAGGGGGTGTAGGGGGGAGGGGGTTACAGAGATAGGGAGGGGGTGTAGGTGCTGGAGGGGGTTACAGAGATAGGGAGGGGGTTACAGAGATAGGGAGGGGGTGTAGGGGGGGGAGGAGGTTACAGAAATAGGTTGGCAGGGGGGGTTACAGAGATAGGGAGGGGATTTGGAGGAATTTGAAAACAAGGATAAGAGAATTCTATTTGATTTTGGTGGAAACATCAAAACTAGAAGCAGGAGGAGGCCATTCAGCCCTTCCAGCCTGCTGCACCATTCATTATGATCATGGCTGATCTTTGAATTCAATATCCTGATCCCCCCCTTCCCCCCGTATCCCTCGATCCCTTTAGCCCCAAGAGCGATATCTAATTTCTTCCTGAAATCACACAATGTTTTGGCCTCAACTACTTTCTGTGGGAGTGAATTCCACACATTCACCACCCTCTGGGTGAAGAAATGTCTCCTCACCTCAGTTCTAAAAGGTTTACCCCTTATCCTCAAACTGTGACCCCTAGTTCTGGACTCCCCCCACCATGGGGAACATTCTTTCTGAATCTACCCTGTCTAACCCTGTTAGAATTTTATAAGTTTCTATGAGATCCCCTCTCACTCTTCTAAACTCCAGTGAATATAATCTGAACTGACTCAGTCTCTCCTCATATGACAGACCTGCCATCCCAGGAATCAGCCTGGTAAACCTTCGCTGCGCTCCCTCTATAGCAAGGACATCCTTCCTCAGATAAGGACACCAAAACTGCACACAATACTCCAGGTGCGGCCTCACCAACGCCCTGTACAATTGCAGCAAAACATCCCTATCCCGATACTCAAATCCTCTCGCTATGAAGGCCAACATACCATTCACCTTCTTTACTGCCTGCTGTACCTGCGCGCTTACTTTCAGCGACTGATGCACGAGGACTCCAAGGTCTCGCTGAGTATCCACCTCTCTCAATTTACACTCATTCCAGTAATAATCTATCTTCCTATTATTGCGACCAAAGTGGATAACCTCACATTTACCCACATTATACTGCATCTGCCATGCAGCCAACCTGTCCAAATCACACTGAAACATCTCTGCATCCTCTGGAAGGTGGATTGTATTGGCTTTAATCAAAATCAGTAAGAAGTTTAACAACACCAGGTTAAAGTCCAACAGGTTTATTTGGTAGCAAAAGCCACAAGCTTTCGGAGCGCTGCTCCTTCGTCAGGTGGGTGGGAGTTCTGTTCACAAACAGGGCACAGAGACACAAACTCAATTTACAGAATAATGATTGGAATGCGAATACTTACAGCTAGTCAAGTCTTAAAGGTACAAACAGTGTGAGTGGAGAGAGCACCAAGACAGGTCAAAGAGATGTGTATTGTCTCCAGACAGGACAGCCAGTGAAACTCTGCAAGTCCAGGCAAGCTGTGGGGGTTACAGATTGTGTGACATGAACCCAATATCCCGGTTGAGGCCGTCCTCATGTGTGCGGAACTTGGCTATCAGTTTCTGCTCAGCGACTCTGCACTGTCGTGTGTTGTGAAGGCCGCCTTGGAGAACGCTTACCCGAATATCAGAGGCCGAATGCCCGTGACCGCTGAAGTGCTCCCCAACAGAAAGAGAACAGTCTTGCCTGGTGATTGTCGAGCGGTGTTCATTCATCCGTTGTCGTAGCGTCCGCATGGTTTCCCCAATGTACCATGCCTCGGGACATCTTTCCTGCAGCGTATCAGGTAGACAACGTTGGCCGAGTTGCAAGAGTAGGTACCGTGTACCTGGTAGATGGTGTTCTCACGTGAGATGATGGAAGCTCTGGAGAAAAGGAGTCGATGTAAGCGCTTTAACCCTGTGCTCATCAGCAAGATGTGGAGATGCCGGTGTTGGACTGGGGTGAACACAGTAAGAAGTTTAACAACACCAGGCTAAAGTCCAACAGGTTTATTTGGTAGCAAATGCCATTAGCTTTCGGAGCGCTGAGCAGAAACTGATAGCCAAGTTCCGCACACATGAGGACGGCCTAAACCGGGATGTTGGGTTCATGTCACACTATCAGTAACCCCCACAGCTTGCCTCCTGGACTTGCAGAATCTCACTGGCTGTCCTGTCTGGAGACAATACACATCTCTTTACCTGTGCTTAATGCTCCCTCCACCCACATTGTCTGTATCTTTAAGACCTGGTTGGTTGTAGAGATTCGCATTCTAATCAGTATTCTGTGACTTGATTTTGTGTCTCTGTGCCCTGTTTGAGAGCAGATATCCACTCCATCTGACGAAGGAGCAGCGCTCCGAAAGCTAATGGCATTTGCTACCAAATAAACCTGTTCGACTTTAACCTGATGTTGTTAAAACTCTTACTGTGTTTAATCAAAATAAGAAGTCTCACAACACCAGGTTAAAGTCCAACAGGTTTATTTGGTAGCAAATACCATAAGCTTTCGGAGCACTGCTCCTTCGTCAGATGGAGTGGAAATGTGCTCTCAAACAGTGCACAGAGACACAAAATCAAGTTACAGAATACTGATTAGAATGCGAATCCTACAACCAGCCAGGTCTTAAAGATACAGACAATGTGGGTGGAGGGAGCATTAAACACAGGTTAAAGAGATGTGTTTGTCTCCAGACAGAACAGCTAGTGAGATTCTGCAAGCCCAGGAGGCAAGCTGTGGGGGTTACTGATTTAATCAAAATGGCAGGGTGGCAATTCACCACGGTTTGTGTCATTCTCCTTGCATCGACATAAACAACGTGTCAGCTGGAGAGAATGTCCCTTTAACAAGATCATCAAATACAGCTCAGTGAACAATTCAGCGCTCAGACTGCGTATCCTGTTTATTCATTTCTTCCTGGGCCATGGGCGTCGCTGGTTGGTCAGTATTTATTGCCCATTCCTAGTTGCCCTTGGAGGGCAGTTGAGAGTCAACCACATTGCTGTGGCTCTGGAGTTGCATGTAGGCCAGACCGGGTAAGGACAGCAGATTTCCTTCCCTAAAGGGACATTAGTGACCCAGATGGGTTTTTCCAACAATGGGTCATCAGTAGATTCTTAATTCCAGATATTTTTTATTGAATTCAAATTCCACCAGCTGCCGTGGCGGGATTCGAACCCGGGTCCCCCAGAACATTAGCTGAGTTTCTGGATTAATAGTCTAGCGATAATACCACGAGGACATCCCCTCCGTCTGGTCAATGGAGTTTGTGACAGATTCTGGACTGGACCAGTTAAAGGTGTCAGCCATGGCTCAGGGGGGATCTTCTGCCATTCTCTCTCCTCCACCCCCGCAAGACAAGTGCCACTCCAGAGAATTGAGCCTATAATGCAGGCTGACGCTCCCAATAACAGTGCTGAGAGCGCACGGCACTGTCAGAGGGTCAGTACTGAGGGAGTGCCACACTGTCAGAGGGTCAGTGCTGAGGGAGTGCCGCACTGTCAGAGGGTCAGTACTGAGGGAGTGCCGCACTGTCAGAGGGTCAATACTGAGAGAGTGCCGCACTGTCAGAGGGTCAGTGCTGAGGGAGTGCCACACTGTCAGAGGGTCAGTGCTGAGGGAGTGCCGCACTGTCAGAGGGTCAATACTGAGAGAGTGCCGCACTGTCAGAGGGTCAGTGCTGAGGGAGTGCCGCAGTGTCAGAGGGTCAGTACTGAGGGAGTGCCGCACTGTCAGAGGGTCAGTACTGAGGGAGTGCTGCACTGTCAGAGGGTCAGTGCTGAGGGAGTGCCACACTGTCAGAGGGTCAGTACTGAGGGAGTGCCGCACTGTCAGAGGGTCAGTACTGAGGGAGTGCTGCATTGTCAGAGGGTCAGTGCTGAGGGAGTGCTGCACTGTCAGAGGGTCAGTGCTGAGGGAGTGCCGCACTGTCAGAGGGTCAGTACTGAGGGAGTGCTGCACTGTCAGAGGGTCAGTGCTGAGGGAGTGCCACACTGTCAGAGGGTCAGTACTGAGGGAGTGCCGCAGTGTCAGAGGGTCAGTGCTGAGGGAGTGCCGCACTGTCAGAGGGTCAGTGCTGAGGGAGTGCCACACTGTCAGAGGGTCAGTACTGAGGGAGTGCCGCAATGTCAGAGGGTCAGTACTGAGGGAGTGCCGCACTGTCAAAGGGTCAGTGCTGAGGGAGTGCCGCACTGTCAGAGGGTCAGTGCTGAGGGAGTGCCGCACTGTCAGAGGGTCAGTACTGTGGGAGTGCCGCACTGTCAGAGGGTCAGTACTGAGGGAGTGCCGCACTGTCAGAGGGTCAGTACTGAGGGAGTGCCGCACTGTCAGAGGGTCAGTACTGAGGGAGTGCCGCACTGTCAGAGGGTCAGTACTGAGGGAGTGCCGCACTGTCAGAGGGTCAGTACTGAGGGAGTGCCGCACTGTCAGAGGGTCAGTACTGAGGGAGTGCCGCACTGTGGGTGGGTCAGTGCTGAGGGAGTGCCACACTGTCAGAGGGTCAGAGCTGAGGGAGCGCCGCACTATCGGAGGGTCAGTCCTGAGGGAGCACTGCACTGTCAGAGGGTCAGTGCAGAGGAAGCACCGCACTGTGGGAGGGTCAGTGCTGAGGGAGTGCCACACTGTCAGAGGGTCAGTACTGAGGGAGTGCCGCACTGTCAGAGGGTCAATGCTGATGGAGTGCCGCACTGTTAGAGGGTCAGTGCTGAGGGAATGCCACACTGTTAGAGGGTCAGTGCTGAGGGAATGCCGCACTATGGGAGGGTCAGTGCTGAGGGAGTGCCGCACTGTCAGAGGGTCAGTGCTGAGGGAGCGCCGCACTGTCAGAGGGTCAGTACTGAGGGAGTGCCGCACTGTCAGAGGGTCAGTGCTGAGGGAGTGCCACACTGTCAGAAGGTCAGTACTGAGGGAGTGCCGCACTGTCAGAGGGTCAGTCCTGAGGGAGTGCCGCACTGTTAGAGGGTCAGTGCTGAGGGTGTGCCGCACTGTCAGAGGGTCAGTGCTGAGGGAGCGCCGCACTGTGGGAGGGTCAGTGCTGAGGGAGCGCCGCACTGTTGGAGGGTCGGTGCTGAGGGAGCGCTGCACTGTGGGAGGGTCGGTGCTGAGGGAGTGCCTCACTGTGGGAGGGTCGGTGCTGAGGGAGCGCCGCACTGTGGGAGGGTCAGTGCTGAGGGAGCGCTGCACTGTTGGAGGGTCAGTGCTGAGGGAGCGCTGCACTGTGGGAGGGTCAGTGCTGAGGGAGCGCCGCACTGTGGGAGGGTCAGTGTTGAGGGAGTGCCGCACTGTCAGTGGGTCAGTACTGAGGGAGTGCCGCACTGTCAGAGGGTCAGTGCTGAGGGAGTGCCACACTGTCAGAGGGTCAGTACTGAGGGAGTGCCGCACTGTCAGAGGGTCAGTGCTGAGGGAGCGCCACACTGTCAGAGGGTCAGTGCTGAGGGAGTGCCGCACTGTTAGAGGGTCAGTACTGAGGGTGTGCCGTACTGTCAGAGGGTCAGTGCTGAGGGAGCGCCACACTGTGGGAGGGTCGGTGCTGAGGGAGAGCCGCACTGTGGGAGGGTCAGTGCTGAGGGAGCGCTGCACTGTGGGAGGGTCAGTGCTGAGGGTGTGCCGCACTGTGGGAGGGTCAGTGCTGAGGGTGTGCCGCACTGTGGGAGGGTCAGTGCTGAGGGAGCGCCGCACTGTGGGAGGGGCAGTGCTGAGGGAGCGCCACACTGTGGGAGGGTCAGTGCTGAGGGAGCGCCGCACTGTCAGAGGGTCAGTACTGAGGGAGTGCCGCACTGTCAGAGGGTCAGTACTGAGGGAGTGCCGCACTGTCAGAGGGTCAGTGCTGAGGGAGCGCCGCACTGTCAGAGGGTCAGTACTGAGGGAGTGCCGCACTGTCAGAGGGTCAGTGCTGAGGGGGCGCCGCACTGTCAGAGGGTCAGTACTGAGGGAGTGCCGCACTGTCAGAGGGTCAGTGCTGAGGGTGTGCCGCACTGTCAGAGGGTCAGTACTGAGGGAGCGCCGCACTGTGGGAGGATCAGTACTGAGGGAGTGCCGCACTGTCAGAGGGTCAGTGCTGAGGGAGTGCCGCACTGTGGGAGGGTCAGTGCTGAGGGAGCGCCGCACTGTCAGAGGGTCAGTGCTGAGGGAGCACCGCACTGTGGGAGGGTCAGTGCTGAGGGAGTGCTGCACTGTGGGAGGGTCAGTGCTGAAGGAGCGCCGCACTGTAGGAGGGTCAGTGCTGAGGGAGCGCCGCACTGTGGGAGGGTCAGTGCTGAGGGAGAGCCGCACTGTGGGAGGGTCAGTGCTGAGGGAGTGCCGCACTGTGGGAGGGTCAGTGCTGAGGGAGCGCCGCACTGTGGGAGGGTCAGTGCTGAGGGAGTGCCGCACTGTGGGAGGGTCGGTGCTGAGGGAGCGCCGCACTGTGGGAGGGTCAGTGCTGAGGGAGCGCCGCACTGTGGGAGGGTCAGTGCTGAGGGAGCGCCGCACTGTGGGAGGGTCAGTGCTGAGGGATCGCCGCTCTGTCGGGGAGGTGCTGTCTTTCAGGATGAGACATTAAACCGAGGCTCCGTCCGCCCTCTCGGGGTGGGTGTAAAAGATTCCACGGTCACTATTGGAAGAAGAGAGGGTCATTATCACATTGCTGTTTGTGGGATCTTGCTGTGTTCCTATTGACCGCACGCCCCCTGTATTACAAATGACTGCATTTTAAAATGCATTTCAGTGGCTGTCAGACTCTCTGAGAGATTCCGAATGGTGAAAGCTGCTTTCGAAATGTTCAGGAATTGTTTATCTCTAGTTTCTGCTTTGTGAGAGTGTGAAGCAGTGCGTGGTGAACCAGCCCCGCTTTCCTGATGCTGCGAATGGGGGGTCAGCGAGCTCTGCTCTGCTCAACAGAGTGTCACAAAGCCAACATTACTCTCTCGCTGTTTATCTGCCTGCACTCACTCCAGGTTTGGACGATAGAAGCTGGGTTTTATATTTGTCTAACAGTGTGGACTTAGACATTAGTGAGGCTGAAGGGAGATCTCTCTCTCTGTCTCTGTCTCTCTCTCTCTCTTTCTTTGTCTCTCTCTCACTCTCTCTCTCTCTCTCCCTCTCTTTGTCTGTCTGTCTGTCTCTCTCTCTGTCTCTCCCTCACTTTCTCTAACTCTCTCTCACTGTCTCTCTCTCTCTGTCTCTCTCTCTCTTTCTCTGTCTCTCTCTCACTGTCTCTCTCTCTCTCCCTCTCTGTGTCTGTCTCTCTGTCTCTGTCTCTCTCTCTCTCTTTCTCTGACTCTCTCTCACTGTCTCTCTCTCTCTGTCTCTCTCTCTCTTTCTCTGTCTCTCTCTCACTGTCTCTCTCTCTCTCCCTCTCTGTGTCTGTTTGTCTCTGTCTCTGTCTCTCTCTCTCTTTCTCTGACTCTCTCTCACTGTCTCTCTCTCTGTCTCTCTCTCTCTCTCTGACTCTCTCTCACTGTCTCTGTCTCTCTCTGTCTCTGTCTCTCTCTTTCTCTGTCTCTCTGACTCTCTGTCTCTCTCTTACTGTCTCTCACTCTCTGTCTCTGTGATATATATAAATGATTTGGAGGAAGATGTAGCTGGTGTGATCAGTAAGTTTGCGGATGACACGAAGATTGCTGGAGTTGCGGATAGTGATGAACATTGTCAGAGAATACAGCAGGATATAGATAGGCTGGAACATTGGGCGGAGAAATGGCAGATGGAATTTAATCCAGATAAATGCGAAGTGATGTATTTCGGTAGATCTAATGTAAGGGAGAGCTATACAATAAATGGCAGAACCATCAGGAGTATAGACACACAGAGGGATCTGAGTGTACAAGTCCACAGATCCTTAAAGGTGGCAGCACAGGTGGAGAGGGTGGTGAAGAAGGCATATGGCATGCTTGCCTTTATTGGACGGGGCATAGAATATAAAAGTTGGCATATGATGTTGCAGCTGTATAGAACGATGGCTAGGCCACATTTGGAATACTGCGTCCAGTTCTGGTCACCGCACTACCAGAAGGACGTGGAGGCTTTGGAGAGAGTGCAGAGGAGGTTTACCAGGATGTTGCCTGGTATGGAGGGTCTTAGCTATGAGGAGAGATTGGGTAAACTGGGGTTGTTCTCCCTGGAAAGATGGAGAATGAGGGGCGACCTAATAGAGGTGTGTAAAATTATGAAGGGCATAGATAGAGTGAACAGTGGGAAGCTTTTTCCCAGGTCGGAGGTGACGAACACAAGGGGTCATAGGTTCAAGGTGAGGGGGGCAAGGTTCAACACAGATGTCAGGGGGATGTATTTTACACAGAGGGTGGTGGGGGCCTGGAATGCACTGCCAAGCAAGGTGATTGAGGCGGACACACTGGGATCGTTTAAGACTTATCTAGATAGCCACATGAACAGACTGGGAATAGAGGGATCCAAACAAATGGTCTAGTTGGGCACATGAGCAGCGCAGGCTTGGAGGGCCGAAGGGCCTGTTCCTGTGCTGTGTTGTTCTTTGTTATTTGTCTCTGTCTCTCTCTCTCTGTGTCTCTCTGTCTCTCGCTCTCTCCCTCTCTGTCTCTCTCTCTCTGTTAGTCCCTCTCTTTCTCTCTCCGTCTGTCTCTGTCTCTCTCTGTCTGTGTCTGCCTGTCTCTCTCTCTCTCCCTGTCTCTCTCTCTCTCTCTGTCTCTCTCTCCCTGTCTCTCTCTGTCTCTGTCTCTCTCGCTCGCTCCCTCTCTCTCTGTCTCCCTCTCTCTTTCTGTGTCTGTCTCACCCTGTCTCTCTCTGTCTCTCTCGCATGCTCCCTCTCTCTCTCTCTGTCTCTCTGTCTGTCTCGCCCTATCTCTCTGTCTCTCGCTCTCTCTCTCTGTCTCTCGCTCACTCTCTCTCTCTGTCTCTCTCTGTCTCTTTCTGTGTGTGTGTCTCTCTGTCTCTCTCTGTCTCTCTCTCTCTCTGTGTGTCTCTCTCTCTCTCTCTGTCTCTCACTCACTCTCTCTAATTTATATATCTCTGTCTCACTCTCTCTCTCTCTGTCTCTTTCTGTGTGTGTGTGTGTCTCTCTCTCTCTGTCTCTCACTCATTCTCTCTCTCTATACATATATCTGTCTCACTCTCTCTCTGCCTCTGTCTCTCTCTCTATACCCCTCTCTCTCTGCCTCTGTCTCTCTCTCTGTCTCTCTCTCTCTCTCTCTGTGTCTCTCTCTCTCTGTCTCTCACTCACTCTCTCTCTCTCTCTATATATATCTCTGTCTCACTCTCTCTCTCTCTGTCTCTTTCTGTGTGTGTGTCTCTCTCTCTCTGTCTCTCACTCACTCTCTCTCTCTCTCTCTACATATATATCTCTGTCTCACTCTCTCTCTGCCTCTGTCTCTCTCTCTATGTGTGGAGATGCTGGCGTTGGACTGGGGTAAACACAGTAAGAAGTTTAACAACACCAGGTTAAAGTCCAACAGGTTTATTTGGTAGCAAAAGCCACACAAGCTTTCGGAGCTCTAAGCCCCTTCTTCAGGTGAGTGGGAATTCTGTTCACAAACAGAGCTTATAAAGACACAGACTCAATTTACATGAATAATGGAAGCAGTTCTTTCTGACAGTTCCCTTTGGATACTTGCTCTCCTGCTCTTACTGAATGGCGGAATAGCCTTGAGGGGCCGAGTGGCCTTCTCCTGCTCCTATTTCCTCTATTTTCTCCTGATGTCCACTAGCCCAGAGAGCAAACGTCAGTCCCTCAGTTTGAGACTTGGGATCTTGGGTTCCCGCTCAGTGCGTGTCGGAACATCTTTGGCGACATGGGGCAGGATGTAGGGTGCGGAGTGAGGGTTTATCTCTGTTTCTGTCGCCGCTCTGCTTCATCGTGAAGGCGGTGGGGCTCGAGGCAGTTCTACAGCCCGATGGACGGGTTCTCGCGATCCTGAATGATTCATAAAGAGCTTCCTCCCAGTCATTGAAACCACCAATACTGTGCTTCGAGTTTCAGAGTATCTTTGAGGTGTTTCCTTCGTCTCCCCTCCCTTCCCCTTGGATTACTGGTCACCTGAGAGTTCAGGAACCATCAAGGGAGGCAATGGCCTCGTGGTATTATCGCTAGACTATTAATCCAGAAACTCAGCTAATGTTCTGGGGACCCGGGTTCGAATCCCCGCCACGGCAGACGGTGGGATTTGAATTCAATAAAAAATATCTGGAATTAAGAATCTACTGATGACCATGAAACCATTGTCGATTGTCGGAAAAACCCATCTGGTTCACGAATGTCCTTTAGGGAAGGAAATCTGCCATCCTTACGGGTGGCACAGTGGTTAGCACTGCTGCCTCACAGCGCCAGGGGCCCGGGTTCGATTCCAGCCTCGGGTCACTGTCTGTGCAGAGTCAGCACATTCTCCCCGTGTCTGCGTGGGTTTCCTCCGGGTGCTCCGGTTTCCTCTCACAGTCCAAAGATGTGCAGGTTGGGTGGATTGGCCGGGCTAAATTGCCCCTTGTGTCAGGGGAACTAGCAGAGTTAATATGTGGGGTTATGGGAATAGGGTTTAGGTGGGATTGTGGTTGGTACAGATTCGATGGGCTGAATGGCCTCTTTCTGCACCGCAGGGATTTTATTACCCAGTCTGGCTTATATGTGACTCCAGAGCCACAGCAATGTGGTTGACTCTCAACTGCCCTCCAAGGGCAACTAGGGATGGGCAATAAATGCTGGGCCCAGCCAGCGACGCCCATGGCCCAGGAATGAATAAAAACAAGCAGACTCTGGCAGGGAGATGAATTTCAGCCACCTGGACATTGTGTCCAGTCCATTGGAACAAAGAACAAAGAAAGTTACAGCACAGGAACAGGCCCTTCGGCCCTCCAAGCCTGCACCGACCATGCTGCCCGACTGAACTAAAACCCCCTACCCTTCCGGGGACCATATCCCTCTATTCCCATCCTATTCATGTATTTGTCCAGATGCCCCTTAAAACTCACGACCGTATCCGCTTCCACTACCTCCCCCGGCAGCGGGTTCCAGGCACCCACCACCCTCTGTGTAAAAAATCTGCCTCGTACATCTCCTTTAAACCTTGCCCCTCGCACCTTAAACCTGTGCCCCCTAGTAATTGACTCTTCCACCCTGGGAAAAAGCTTCTGACTATCCACTCTGTCCATGCCCCTCATAATCTTGTAGACTTTTATCAGGTTGGTTTTACGAAGTTTTAGCCTCAGTGCTTGTGGAGCGGCTTCAAGCAGCATTTGTTTGACATCCTCCCGCTGAATCCGGAGAGTGCGGCTGATGGAATCTCCCAGGCGCTCGCTCTCATGTGTGGCTTTGACACAGGTTTCTCTGCAACACAGGGAGTGTGGTGAGGACAAGCTGCGCCGTACACTTGGATTTCCCTTGTCTCACAAAGATCTTTATTGTCGGACGGTAGTTGCTGTAGTTTGTAGAGCAGCTGACCCAGCGTTCAACCTCCTCACCACTGGCGGCCTTGTGACAGAGGTGGCTGCCAAGCTACAGAGCTAGTCTGAGTTTGCAGGGCGGACGAGGTGAGTGTGGGGTACCGGGCATACAGCTCACTCTCACCTCCGCACTTCTGCAGACAAGAAATTGGGCCTGTCCCTGAATGTTACCAAAGCAAAACTCAGATATCAATGTACACCTGCTCCATCCCCCAGGTATGGGTCGGCACGGTGGCACAGTGGTTAGTGCTGCTGCCTCACAGCGCCAGGGACCCGGGGCGGCACGGTGGCACAGTGGGTTAGCGCTGCTGCCTCACAGTGCCAGGGACCCGGGGCGGCACGGTGGCACAGTGGTTAGTGCTGCTGCCTCACAGTGCCAGGGACCCGGGGCAGCACGGTGGCACAGTGGGTTAGCACGGCTGCCTCACAGTGCCAGGGACCCGGGGCAGCACGGTGGCACAGTGGGTTAGTGCTGCTGCCTCACAGCGCCAGGGGGACGTGGGTTCGATTCCCGGCTTGGGTCACTGTCTGTGTGGAGTCTGCACATTCTCCCCGTGTCTGCATGGGTTTCCTCCGGGTGCTCCAGTTTCCTCCCATAGCCCAAAGATGTGCGGGTTATTGCCCCTTCGTGTCCAAAGATGTGTAGGTTGGGTGGATTGGCCATGCTAAATTGTCCCTTAGTGTCCAAAGATGTGCGGGTTAGGGGGATTGGCCATGCTAAATTTCCCCTTAGTGTCCAAAGATGTGTGGGTTAGGGGAATTAGTGGAGTTACAGGGATAGGGCAGGGAGAGGGCCTGGGTAAGTTGCTCTGTCAGACAGTCGGTGCAGGCTCGATGGGCCAAATGGCCTCCTCCTGCACTGTAGGGATTCTATGATTCTATAGGAAATGTTCAACCTACTCCATACCTGGGGGATGGAGCAGGTGTACATTGATATCTGAGTTTTGCTTTGGTAACATTCAGGGACAGGCCCAATTTCTTGTCTGCAGAACTCCAGAGATGAGAGGGAGCTGTATGCCCTGTACCCCACACTCAACTCAAAGGACAAAGAAAATTACAGCACAGGAGCAGGCCCTTCGGCCCTCCAAGCCTGCACCGACCATGCTGCCCGACTGAACTAAAACCCCCTACCCTTCCGGGGACCATATCCCTCTATTCCCATCCTATTCATGTACTTGTCAAGACGCCCTTTAAAAGTCACTACCATATCTGCTTTCACTACCTCCCCCAGCAACGGGTTCCAGGCCCCCACCACCCTCTGTGTAAAAAATCTGCCTCGTACATCTCCTTTAAACCTTGCCCCTCGCACCTTAAACCTATGCCCCCTAGTAATTGACTCTTCCACCCTGGGAAAAAGCTTCTGACTATCCGCTCTGTCCATGCCTCTCATAATCTTGTAGACTTCTATCAGGTCGCCCCTCAACCTCCGTCGTTCCAGTGAGAACAAACCAAGTTTCTCCAACCTCTCCTAATAGCTAATGCCCTAACATCCTGGTAAATCTTTTCTATACCCTCTCCAAAGCCTCCACATCCTTCTGGTAGTGTGGCGACCAGAATTGAACACTATATTCCAAGTGCGGCCTAACTAAGGTTCTATAAAGCTGCAACATGACTTGCTAATTTTTAAACTCAATGCCCCGGCCGATGAAGGCAAGCATGCCGTATGCCTTCTTGACTACCTTCTCCACCTGCATTGCCATTTTCACTGACCTGTGTACCTGTACACCCAGATCCCTCTGCCTATCAATACTCTTAAGGGTTCTGCCATTTACTGTATATTTCCTATCTGTATTAGACCTTCCAAAATGCATTACCTCACATTTGTCCGGGTTAAACTCCGTCGGTCACCTCTCCGCCCAAGTCTCCAACTGATCTATATCCTGCTGTATCCTCTGATGGTCCTCATCGCTATCCGCAAATCCACCAACCTTTGTGTCGTCCGCAAACTTACTAATCAAACCAGTTACATTTTCCTCCAAATCATTTATATAAATTACAAACAGCAAAAGTCCCAGCACTGATCCCTGAGGAACACCACTTGTCACAGCCCTCCATTCAGAAACACACCCTTCCACTGCTACCCTCTGTCTTCTTTGACCGAGTCAGCTTTGTATCCACCTTGTCAGCTCACCTCTGATCCCATGCGACTTCACCTTCTGAACCAGTCTGCCATGAGGTCCATGTAGACAACATCCACTGCCCTAACCTCATCAATCATCGTCGTCACTTCCTCGGAAAACCTCGTCCGCCCTGCAAACTCACTTTCGCTCTGCAGAGTGGACAGCGACACCGCAGTCACCTACAGACTGTCCACTGTGTATATCTGTGCCGCTCGGTTTAGCTCTGAGCTGAATCCGGTCCTCTGCTGCCTTCCCCAGCCCCAGATCACTAAACAGTCGACAAGAGCAGGATCCGGGGCTGAATTCCTCTCCCCTGTCCTTTACCACAGGGAGACCGAGCTGGGAAAATCCAACCCCCACCCTCAGAGCCGGCTGCCAACTCAGGATCTGGTCACTTGAGCTGGCAGAGCGGGCGGGCAGGGTGAGCATGGGGTCCAGAGAGTGGGCAAACCCCGTCTGTCAGCCACATTGCCACTCTGCATTGCAGCTTTGGAAGGTCATTTACCCAGTTACCCAGCTCAAGTTACAGCCATGCAACGTGATTTAACCCCATTTAGTTTAAACAGCCTGCCACTGATATTAAAACCTGGTCCGTGAGTATGTGTGTGCTTCACGTAGGATGTGGGGGGTGTCTATGGGAGGGACCCTTTCCTGGGGAGGGGCAAGGATTATAGAGTCATAGAGGTTTACAGCATGGAAACAGGTCTTTCGGCCCAACTTGTCCATACCGCCCTTTTTTATAAACCACGAAGCTAGTCCCAATTGCCCACATTTGGCCCATATCCCTCGATACCCATCGTACCCCTGTAACTATCTAAATGCTTCTTAAAAGACAAAATTGTACCCACCTCTACTACTACCTCTGGCAGCTTGTTCCAGACATTCACCACCCTCTGTGTGAAAAAATTGCCCCTATGGACCCTTTTGTATCTCTCCCCTCTCACCTTAAACCTGTGCCCTCTAGTTTTAGACTCCCCTACCTTTGGGAAAAGATATTGACTATCTAGCTGATCTGTGCCCTTCATTATTTTATAGACCTCTATAAGGTCACCCCTCAGCCTCCTACGCTCCAGAGAAAAAAATCCCAGTCTATCCAGCCTTTCCTTATAACTCAAACCATCAAGTCCCGGTAGCATCCTAGTAAATCTTTTCTGCACTCTTTCTAGTTTAATAATATCCTTTCTATAATAGGGTGACCAGAATTGTGCACAGTATTCCAAGTGTGGCCTTACCAATGTCTTGTACAACTTCAACAAGACATCCCAGCTCCTGTATTCAATGTTCTGACCGATGAAACCAAGCATGCCGAATGCCTTCTTCACCACTCTGTCCATCTGTGACTCCACTTTCAAGGAGCTATGAACATGTACCCCGAGATCTCTTTGTTCTGTAACTCTCCCCAATGCCCTACCATTAACTGAGTAAGTCCTGCCCTGGTTCAATCGACCAAAATGCATCACCTCACATTTGTCTAAATTAAACTCCATCTGCCATTCGTCAGCCCACTGGCCCAATTGATCAAG
Source organism: Mustelus asterias (assembly GCF_964213995.1). Lineage (NCBI taxonomy): Eukaryota > Metazoa > Chordata > Chondrichthyes > Carcharhiniformes > Triakidae > Mustelus > Mustelus asterias. Next base: position 292,771 of record NW_027590434.1, read on the forward strand.
ATCCCGTTGCAATTGGAGATAACTTTCTTCACTGTCCACGATGCCACCAATCTTCGTGTCATCTGCAAACTTACTAACCATGCCTCCTATATTAACCATTAATATAAATGACAACTAACAGTGGGCCCAGCACTGATCCCTGAGGCACACCGCTGGTCACAGGCCTCCAGTTTGAAAAACGACTCTCTACAACCACCCTCTGGCTTCTGTCAAGAAGACAATTTTGTATCCATTATGGGGGATGTTGTCCCCAATATCAGTAGGGACATTTTTATCTCCTTCACAGCCCTGGCCCTCTGTGTTTGCCTGTAATAGAATAAAAAATCCAGGCAGTTTGTCAATAAACACCAGACGGGAGGCCTCCTTTACCCAACTCCTTCAAACAGAAATCTATAAACACTCAGTAAATACACTTGAGCAATCACCCCGACAGTGACAGCCTCGAGCTCTCTATCCCAGCGTTCTGGCAATGTTACTAAATCACCTTTAAAACAAACCTCTCTACCCCCGGCTACGGCCCTTGAACCAAGGTGACGAGGGCACCCTCTGCTGGAATAAAACCACATTGCTGTCACTCTCTGAATGTAGTAAGAAGTTTAACAACACCAGGTTAAAGTCCAACAGGTTTATTTGGTAGCAAATACCACAAGCTTTCGGAGCGCTGCCCCTTCGTCAGATGGAGTGGAGTTCTGTTCACAAACAGGGCACAGAGACACAAACTCAATTTACAGAATAATGATTGGAATGTGAGTCTTTACAGCTAATCAAGTCTTAAGGATACAGACAATGTGAGTGGAGGGAGCATTAAGCACAGGTTAAAGAGATGTGTATTGTCTCCAGACAGGACAGTTAGTGAGATTCTGCAAGTCCAGGCAAGCTGTGGGGGTTACTGATAGTGTGACATGAACTCAAGATCCCGGTTTAGGCCGTCCTCATGTGTGTGGAACTTGGCTATCAGTTTCTGCTCAGCGACTCTGCGTCGTTGTGTGTCGTGAAGGCCGCCTTGGAGAACGCTTACCCGAAGATCAGAAGTCACGGGCATTCGGCCTCTGATCTTTGTGTCTCTGAGAGTTTGTGTCTCTGTGTGCCGTTTATGAGCAGATGTCCACTCCACCTGACAAAGGAGCAGCGCTCCGAAAGCTTGTGGCTTTTGCTACCAAATGGACTTTAACCTGGTGTTGTTAAACTTCTTACTGTGTTTACCCCAGTCCAACGCTGGTATCTCCACATCACTCTCTGAATGTACCATTCATACCATTCTCCCTGAAATAATTCCCAAAGAAACATCCTGAAGACAAAACGCATTCGATAAAAGTAGTGTCAGCGTCAAATACAATGTTTATAAACCTGAGCTCTCTGTAATCCCCCCCTTAATAAACTCCCCATAAACCCCTCTTAATAAACCCCCCATAAACCCCACTTAATAAACCCCCCATAAACCCCTCTTAATAAACTCCCCATAAACCCCACTTAATAAACCCCCCATAAACCCCTCTTAATAAACCCCATAAACCCCACTTAATAAACCCCATAAACCCCTCTTAATAAACCCCCCATAAACCCCACTTAATAAACCCCCCATAGACCCCTCTTAATAAACCCCATAAACCCCACTTAATAAACCCCATAAACCCCTCTTAATAAACTCCCCATAAACCCCACTTAATAAACCCCATAAACCCCTCTTAATAAACCCCCCATAAACCCCTCTTAATAAACCCCCCATAAACCCCACTTAATAAACCCCCCATAAACCCCACTTAATAAACCCCCCATAAACCCCACTTAATAAACCCCATAAACCCCTCTTAATAAACCCCCCATAAACCCCTCTTAATAAACCCCATAAACCCCTCTTAATAAACTCCCCATAAACCCCACTTAATAAACCCCATAAACCCCTCTTAATAAACTCCCCATAAACCCCTCTTAATAAACTCCCCATAAACCCCACTTAATAAACCCCATAAACCCCTCTTAATAAACTCCCCATAAACCCCACTTAATAAACCCCCATAAACCCCTCTTAATAAACTCCCCATAAACCCCTCTTAATAAACTCCCCATAAACCCCACTTAATAAACCCCATAAACCCCTCTTAATAAACCCCCCATAAACCCCTCTTAATAAACCCCATAAACCCCTCTTAATAAACTCCCCATAAACCCCACTTAATAAACCCCCCATAAACCCCACTTAATAAACCCCCCATAAACCCCTCTTAATAAACTCCCCATAAACCCCTCTTAATAAACTCCCCATAAACCCCACTTAATAAACCCCATAAACCCCTCTTAATAAACTCCCCATAAACCCCACTTAATAAACCCCATAAACCCCTCTTAATAAACTCCCCATAAACCCCACTTAATAAACCCCATAAACCCCTCTTAATAAACCCCCCATAAACCCCTCTTAATAAACCCCCCATAAACCCCACTTAATAAACCCCCCATAAACCCCACTTAATAAACCCCCCATAAACCCCACTTAATAAACCCCATAAACCCCTCTTAATAAACCCCCCATAAACCCCTCTTAATAAACCCCATAAACCCCTCTTAATAAACTCCCCATAAACCCCACTTAATAAACCCCATAAACCCCTCTTAATAAACTCCCCATAAACCCCTCTTAATAAACTCCCCATAAACCCCACTTAATAAACCCCATAAACCCCTCTTAATAAACTCCCCATGAACCCCACTTAATAAACCCCCATAAACCCCTCTTAATAAACTCCCCATAAACCCCACTTAATAAACCCCATAAACCCCTCTTAATAAACCCCCCATAAACCCCACTTAATAAACTCCTCATAAACCCCACTTAATAAACCCCCCATAAACCCCACTTAATAAACCCCATAAACCCCACTTAATAAACCCCCCTTAATAAACCCCCTCTATAAACCTGAGCTCTCTGTAACCCCCCTTAATAAACCCCCCTCTATAACTCCCCTTAATAAATCCCCTTAATAAAACCCCCCATAAACCCCCCTGTATAACCCCCCATAAACCCCCCTTAATAAACCCCCTCTATAAACCTGAGCTCTCTATAACCCCTTTAAAAAAGCCACCCATAAACCCCCCATAACCCCCTTAATAAACCCCCACTCTATAAACCCCCTTAATAACCCCCCCTCAATAACGCTCTTAAAAAACCCCCTCTATAAACCCCCCGATGAACCCCCTTAATAAACCCCCATCTATAACCCACCTTAATAAACCCCTCAATAAACCCCCCTTAATAAACTCCCATCTATAACGCCCTCTATAACCCCTCTTAATAAACCCCTCCTTAATAAACCCAAGCTCTCAATAACCCCCCTTAATAAACCCTCCCCTCTCTAAACCCGAGCTCTCTATACCCCCCTAAATAAACCCCCTCTCTATAAACCCCACCATAAGGCCCCCCTCTATAACCTACACTTCATAAACCCCCCCCTGTATAACTCACCCTTAATAAATGCCCCATAAACCCCCCTTAATAAACCCCCACATAACGCCCCTTAATAAACCCCTCCTCAATAAACCCCCCCTTAATAAACCCTCCCCTCTCTAAACCTGAGCTCTCTGTAACCCCCCTTAATAATCCCCCCTCAATAAACCCGAGCTCCCCCCTTAATAACTCCCCTCTATAAACCCGAGCTCCCCCCTTAATAACTCTCCTCTATAAACCCGAGCTCTAACCCCCCCTTAATAACCCCCCTTTATAAACCCCTGATAAACCCCCTTAATAGACCCCACCTCTATAAACCTGAGCTCTAAACCCCCTTAATAACCCTCCCTCTATAAACCCCTTAATAATCCCTCTCTATAAACCCCCCATAATCCCCCCCTTAATAACCCCCCTCTATAAACCCCCCATAACCCCCCCCTAATAACCCCCCTCTATAAACCCCCCATAACCCCCCCCCCTTAATAACCCCCCCTCTATAAACCCAGCAGCATTTGTTGCCCATTGCGAAACACCCTGGAACTGAGTGTCTCACTCGGCCATTTCTGGGGCAGTTAAGAGTCATCCACATTGCTGTGAATCTCGAGTAGACCAGACCGGGTAAGGACGGCAGATTTCCTTCCCTGGAGGGCACATTTGTGAACCAGATGGGTTTTTTCCGACCATCGATGATAGTTTTATAGTCACCGTCTCTCAGGCTTGTTTTAGATTCCAGATTTATTCATTTCCACCAGCTGCCGTGGTGAGATTTGAACCCCGTGCCCATAGATTATTAACCTGGGCCTCTGGATTATCAGAGCAGTGACATTCCCGCTCTGCCACCATCCCCCCTGGGTTGCTAAGGCCTTTGTTTAAAATTCCACCTACAGACCATACAGCAAATGAAGGATTGGTGGAAATTACAGAAGAAAGAAACTCTTAAAGAACAGGAAATGTCAGCATTTTGACCATTTGATCAGAGCGGGAGAGTTATGGGGATCTCTTCTAGAAGATAAAGGTGGGGGGGTGAGGAGGGGGGCAGCAGAAAGCAGGGTCGACCCAGGGGTTGTTGGATGACGGATGGCACGGTGGTTACGGACGCGCTGGCGCTGGATGTGTGGGGATGTTGCAGGACAGATGAGTGTGACAAAGAACAAAGAACAGTACAGCACAGGAAACAGGCCCTTCGGCCCTCCAAGCCTGTGCCGCTCCTTGGTCCAACTAGACCAATCGTTTGTATCCCTCCATTCCCAGGCTGCTCATGTGACTATCCAGGTAAGTCTTAAACGATGTCAGCGTGCCTGCCTCCACCACCCTACTTGGCAGCGCATTCCAGGCCCCCACCACCCTGGCGTACTGTGACAGCAGATCTCCAGGACGGAGTAAGCTACAGGCAGGACAGGAGGAAGAGAGCTCGGGTTATAGAGTTGGGTTTATTAAGTGGGGGAATGTAGAGAGCTTGGGTTTATAGAAATACTGCACAGAGAGGCAACTGGGCAGCACAGTGGCACACTGGTTAGCACTGCTGCCTCACAGAGCCAGAGACATAGAATCCTACAGGGCAGAAGGAGGCCATTTGACCCATTGAGTCTCCGCCGACCACAGTTCCGCCCTAGCACTAACCTCTTGTATTTACCCGAGCTTGTCCCCCTGGCACTAAGTGACAATTTAGCATGACTAATCCACCTACCCGCACATCTTTGGAGTGTGGGAGGAAACCGGAACACCCAGAGGAATGCCACGCGGACATGGGGAGAACGTGCAGACTCCACACAGACAGTGACCCGAGCCGGGAATCGAACCTGGATCCCTGGCGCTGTGAGACAGCAGTGCCAACCACTGTGCCACTGTGCCGCCCATTGGAAGTGAATTAAGGTACAAAAGAAAGATTGTTAGCAACAGTTAATTAAATGTATACAAGGCTAAGGATGGAAAGGTACAGCTCATATCCTATGATTCTCGGCTTGGGTCGCTGTCTGTGTGGAGTCTACACATTCTCCCCGTGTCTGCGTGGGTTTCCTCCGGGTGCTCCGGTTTCCTCCCACAATCCAAAGATGTGCAGGTTAGGTGGATTGGCCATGCTAAATTGTCCCTTAGTGTCCAAAGATGTGTGGGTTAGGTGGATTGGCCATGCTAAATTGCCCCCTTAGTGTCCAAAGATGTGCAGGTTAGGTGGATTGGCCATGCTAAACTACCCCTTAGTGTCCAAAGATGTGCAGGTTAGGCGGATTGGCCATGCTAAATTGCCCCCTTAGTGTCCAAAGATGTGCGGGTTAGGCGGATTGGCCATGCTAAATTGCCCCTTAGTGTCCAAAGATGTGCGGGTTAGGTGGATTGGCCATGCTAAATTGTCCCTTAGTGTCCAAAGATGTGCAGGTTAGGTGGATTGGCCATGCTAAATTGCCCCCTTAGTGTCCAAAGATGTGCGGGTTAGGTGGATTGGCCATGCTAAATTGCCCCCTTAGTGTCCAAAGATGTGCAGGTTAGGTGGATTGGCCATGCTAAACTACCCCTTAGTATCCAAAGATGTGCAGGTTAGGCGGATTGGCCATGCTAAATTGCCCCCTTAGTGTCCAAAGATGTGCGGGTTAGGTGGATTGGCCATGCTAAATTGCCCCTTAGTGTCTGGGGAATTAGCTGGGCGGCATGGTAGCACAGTGGTTAGCACTGCTGCTTCACAGCTCCAGGGTCCCGGGTTCGATTCCCGGCTCGGGTCACTGTCTGTGTGGTTTGCACATTCTCCTCGTGTTAGCGTGGGTTTCCTCCGGGTGCTCCGGTTTCCTCCCACAGTCCAAAGATGTGCGGGTTAGGTTGATTGGCCAGGTTAAAAATTGCCCCTTAGAGTCCTGAGATGCGTAGGTTAGAGGGATTAGCAGGTAAAATATGTGGGAGTAGGGCCTGGGTGGGATTGTGGTCGGTGCAGACTCGATGGGCCGAATGGCCTCCTCCTGCACTGTAGGGATTCTATCCTTCTATTCTATTCTATATGTAGGGGTCACGGGGATAGGGCCTGAGTGGGATTACTGTTGGTGCAGACTCGATGGGCTGAGTGGCCTCTTTCTGCACTGTCGAGATTCTATATGAGGTATAAATAACCAGTACCTCTTCAGTGAGGCAACAGCGGAAGTCCCTGTTTCGAATCCCCCCCCCGGATAATATGTACGGAACTCAGGCCAATCCACACTGGGTGCTGACACTTTGGCCACATGCTCCACGGATGGGAGAGTGGGGGACCAGCCGAAACGTGGGCCCCTGGTCTTGGAACACATCACACCAGCCTTCAGAATTAAATCCTGGGGTTCTCCATCCCGGCATCTCGGGAAACAATCGAGTGAACAGCCAAAGCAGACACCACATTCCAGGTGAATGAGTATATTCTGTATGTGTATTGTTTAGGGTGTAGATAAATATCGCCCTCTCTGTTTAACCCCCCTTCGCTCTCTGTCTCCTGTAATGATGAAACAGAGGGTAGCGTTGTTCGGTCAGGAGTGTGTGCTCATTTCAGGGATCCTCCTACCTAACCTCGACCATAAACAAGAATGAAAAAAAAGTCCCAGCAAGCCTACGTTTCGGATTAAATTACTCTCCAAAAATTACCCAAGCCCTCCACTTGACTGAACTCAGTGCAAACCCACGTAGATTCTGCAGGAGATAACTGCGGCGAGATATCAGTGGAGTATTTACCTTGTTCTCGACTGCCTGTGATGAGATATAGATTCAGCTTCTTAGTAAAAGCAGCATTGCCCTGTCCAACTATCATTAATCTGTGAATTCCAGATCATTCCGCTACCTCATCAACAAAACCTTTAACCCCAGTCCATATCAAATTGTCAGCTGTTGTTTCTAATTCTCACCTTCTTCTTTTAATGCCTCTCTTTCGTTTTCCCTCTTTCACTCCTCCCTTTCCTTCATTCTCTCATTCCTTCCTCCCTCCCTTCCCTCTTGTCTTTGGGACCTGTCATTCTCCATCGCTGTCTTTTCTTTCCCCTTCCCACTGTCCCTTTTCCCTGCCATCCTCTTTATCCCTCTCCCTGTGGGACTTTTCCTCATTTCTGGGGTCCAATCCATCACGCAAACCAGGTCACCAACAACCTGTCCTGGTCCCCCCATGTCGACACTATAGTTAAGAAAGCCCCACCAACACCTCTACTTTCTCAGACGAGTAAGGAAGTTCGGCATGTCAGCTACGACTTTTACAGATGCACCATAGAAAGCATTCTTTCTGGTTGTATCACAGCTTGGTATGGGGCTCCTGCTCTGACCAAGACCGCAAGGAACTACAAAGGGTCGTGAATGTAGCCCAATCCATCACACAAACCAGCCTCCCATCCATTGACTCTGTCTACACTTCCCACTGCCTCGGGGAAAAGCAGCCAGCATAATTAAGGACCCCACGTGCCCCGGACATTCTCTCTTCCACCTTCTTCTATCGGGAAAGAGATACAAAAGTCTGAGGTCGCGTACCAACTGACTCAAGAACAGCTTCTTCCCTGCTGCCATCAGACTTTTGAATGGACCTACCTCGCATTAAGTTGATCTTTCTCTACACCCTAGCTATGACTGTAACACTACATTCTGCACCCTCTCCTTTCCTTCACTATGAACGGTATGCTTTGTCTGTATAGCGCGCAAGAAACAATACTTTTCACTGTATACTAATACATGTGACAATAAATCAAATCCAATCAAGACCAAGGTTTGTTGGCCCAGCTGTAATTGTCCTTGAGAAGGTGGAGCTTGTAACAGTAGGGTCTGGCTTATAAAGGGTTAATGTGGGACAGAGTACAGTACCGCTCACACGGTGATGTAAAGAGACACATGACCCAGGATCAGTCTAGAGATGGGGAGATGGGTCAGAGTTGGGTAAAGACCGAAGCTGCAATTTCTGCCCATACCCCCCACCCCCCACCCGGCCAGGTTTTCCTGCAGCCAATGCCATTGGCTGGTGGGAGCTTCCAATCCCACCAAAGTCTACAGGCTTTTGCGTGGCTTTCCTTCCCCCTGCCCCCCCACCCCGCCCCCCCACGCAGCCACCAGAGAACTTCAGGAAGATCCCATCGGTGGGAAAGGCCAGAAAATCCCAGCTGGAGTCAACTCCATACCTGTACTGTAAATATCGATATGGTTATGAGCTGTTAACAGATTTATGGTGTCTGAAGCAGGATTATTCATGATGCATCCGAACCCTGATTCCAGAGACGAGGGGTTTGTCGTATGAAGAGAGATTGAACAGTTTAGGCCGACACTGTCTGGAATTTAGAAGAATGAGGGGAGATCAAATTGAGGTTTACAAGATGACCAAAGGTACGGATACAGTAGACGTGGAGTGGATGCTTCCTCTTGTGGGGCATTCTGGGACGAGAGGTCACAGTCTCAGGATAAGGGGCAGCAAATTTAAAACAGAGTTGAGGAGAAACTACTTCTCCCAAAGGGATTGTGAATCTGTGGAACTCGCTCCCCCAAAGTGCGGTGGGTGCTGGGACAGTGAGTAAATTTAAGGAGGAGTTAGATTTTTAATTGGGAATGGGGTTGAAGGGTTATGGGGAGAAGGTGGGAAAATGGGGATGAGGAGCGTATCAGCCATGATCAAATGGCAGAGCAGACTCGATGGGCCGAATGGCCTCATTCTGCTCCTATATCTTATGGACTTATGAACTCACAAGAACACTGAGAAACTGAAGGAAACGGAGGCCCTCGATTGATTCCAAATCTCACTCGACAACCGAGTAAACTCAGCAGGACAGAAAACACAGACAAAGCCCCAGGGACAGAGGAGCCCAGAGGTGGACAGGGAAGGTAGAAGCTTTCCTCAAGCAGAAGTCTCCATCGCTCACCCCTCCCCTCCGGTTAGTCCAGCTTCAGCATGCAGAGAGATTAAAGCTTTAAATTCCAGAACAGCTGGTCCTAGAACAAAGAACAAAGAAAATTACAGCACAGGAACAGGCCCTTCGGCCCTCCAAGCCTGCACCGACCATGCTGCCCCGACTGAACTAAAAAAAATACCTTCTGCCCTTACCCAGTCCGTATCCCTCTATTCCCTCCCTATCCATGGACCCATCCAGCTGCCTCTTAAATGTCGTTAATGTGCCCACTTCCACCACCTCCTCTGGCAGCGCGTTCCAGGCACCCACCACTCTCTGCGTGAAAAACATCCCCCGTACATCTCCCTTAGACTATCCCCCGCTCACCTGAACCAGTGCCCCCTCCCCTGTCATTGACACCTTCCACCCTAGGGAACCACTTTCCAGTCTAAGTGGTTCATTCAGAAGCACCGTTCGAAAGCATCACGTGGCTCCCGGGTTCGGTTAATGGTTAATTTTGTTTCCCCCCCCCCGCCCCCCCTCCCCACACCCCACCTTCCCCCCGGGTAACCCGTGGCCGTCTGCATTCGGGGAAGGCAAGCCCGTGGTTCCATTGCAGCAGCCTCGATTCAGGATGTGATTCTGCTGAATGAACTGAGACGGCAGCAAACCTGCCAAGACTGCCATCGCGGTCACTCCGTCTCCGAGGCAGCAGCTACGGGTAATTTTAAAAGCCTGACGCATACCGGCAAGCGCAAGAAGATAAATAGATAGACTGGTAGATTGGGGCGGCACGGTGACACAGTGGGTTAGCACTGCTGCCTCACAGCGCCAGGGACCCAGGGCGGCACGGTGACACAGTGGGTTAGCATTGCTGCCTCACAGCGCCAGGGACCCGGGGCAGCACGGTGACACAGTGGTTAGCACTGCCGCCTCACAGCGCCAGGGACCCGGGGCAGCACGGTGACACAGTGGGTTAGCACTGCTGCCTCACAGCGCCAGGGACCCGGGGCAGCACGGTGGCACAGTGGGTTAGCGCTGCTGCCTCACAGCACCCGGGACCCGGGGCAGCACGGTGACACAGTGGGTTAGCGCTGCTGCCTCACAGCGCCAGGGACCCGGGGCAGCACGGTGACACAGTGGTTAGCACTGCTGCCTCACAGTGCCAGGGACCCAGGGCAGCACGGTGACACAGTGGTTAGCACTGCTGCCTCACAGCGCCAGGGACCCGGGGCAGCACGGTGACACAGTGGGTTAGCACTGCTGCCTCACAGCGCCAGGGACCCGGGGCGGCACGGTGACACAGTGGGTTAGCACTGCTCCCTCACAGCGCCAGGGACCCGGGGCAGCACGGTGACACAGTGGTTAGCACTGCTGCCTCACAGCGCCAGGGACCCGGGGCAGCACAGTGGCACAGTGGGTTAGCACTGCTCCCTCACAGCGCCAGGGACCCGGGGCAGCACGGTGACACAGTGGTTAGCACTGCTCCCTCACAGCGCCAGGGACCCGGGGCAGCGCGGTGACACAGTGGTTAGCGCTGCTGCCTCACAGCGCCAGGGACCCAGGGCGGCACGGTGACACAGTGGTTAGCACTGCTGCCTCACAGCGCCAGGGACCCGGGGCAGCACGGTGACACAGTGGGTTAGCACTGCTGCCTCACAGCGCCAGGGACCCGGGGCAGCGCGGTGACACAGTGGTTAGCGCTGCTGCCTCACAGCGCCAGGGACCCAGGGCGGCACGGTGACACAGTGGGTTAGCGCTGCTGCCTCACAGCGCCAGGGACCCGGGTTCGATTCCTGGCTCAGGTCACTGTCTGTGTGGAGTCTGCACATTCTCCCCGTGTCTGCGTGGGTTTCCTCCGGGTGCTCCGGTTTCCTCCCACAGTCCAAAGATGTGTAGTTTAGGGGAATTGGCCGTGCTAAATTCTCCTTCAGTGTAACCCGAACAGGCGCCGGACTGTGGCGACTAGGGGGTTTTCACAGTAACTTCATTGCAGTGTTAATGTAAGCCTTACTTGTGACTAATAAATAAACTTTACTTTATAAAGGGAAAATACTGCAGATGCTGGAATCTGACCAGATTCCAGACGTTGCCTCTATTCTGTCTCCATAGACGCTGTCAGACCCGCTGGGATTTTCCAGCGTTTTCTGTTTCTGAAGCCCTCTCGTTCAGCAGGGAATCTGAAATCTCTGAAAGTTGCAGCCAGATTTTTCAAAGTCATTGGAAATGGACTGCACCTCCACACTTCCAGTTCCAGCCGCGGCCCGGGCCACTCGCCGGATTGGAGTCTTTAGAGAAGAGGAGGCAGCGTTACTCCGGATTTCAGGAATAAAGCAGCAAGTCAGAGGCTGCCTTATCCCAGACCGGACAATCCAGCTGCTCCAGCTGTCTGAGCCACGCGAACAGTACGGCACCGTCCGGAGGGACGGGAAGCCACCCTCGGTCCAGGGACCGCCCAGGTCAGGGATACCATCCCCTTGAGGCAGCCAGCAGGGGACCCTGCCAGCACTGCGTGGATAAGCCCCTTCACAGGAATACTCAGTGTCCTGCGAGTACTGATGTGGAGATGCCGGCGTTGGACTGGGGTAAACACAGTAAGAAGTCTCACAACACCAGGTTAAAGTCCCACAGGTTTATTTGGTAGCACTAGCTTTCGGAACAGGCTGTTCCTTCGTCAGGTGGGTGGGAATTCTGTTCACAAACAGGGCACAAAGACACAAACTCAATTTACATGAATAATGGTTGGAATGTGAGTCTTTACAGCTAATCAAGTCTTAAAGATACAGACAATGTGAGTGGAGGGAGCATTAAGCACAGGTTAAAGAGATGTGTATTGTCTCCAGACAGGACAGCCAGTGAGATTCTGCACATCCAGGCAGGTTGTGGGGGTTACAGATAATGTGACATGAACCCAAGATCCCGGTTGAGGCCGTCCTCATGTGTGCGGAACCTGGCTATCAGTTTCTGCTCAGCGACTCTGTCCCGAGGCGTGGTACATTGGGGAGACCATGCAGACGCTACGACAACAGATGAATAAACACCGCTCGACAATCACCAGGCAAGAGTATTCTCTTCCTGTGGGGGAGCACTTCAGCGGTCACGGGCATTCAGCCTCTGATCTCCGGGTAAGCGTTCTCCAAGTCGGCCTTCACGACACACGACAGCGCAGAGTCGCACAAAGAACTTCTTCACACAAAGGTTGTGAATGTGTGGAATTCCCTGCCCAGTGAAGCAGTTGAGGCTACCTCATTGAATGTTTTTAAGGCAAGGATAGATAGATTTTTGAACAGTAAAGGAATTAAGGGTTATGGTGAGCGGGCGGGTAAGTGGAGCTGAGTCCATGAAAAGATCAGCCATGATCTTATTGAATGGCGGAGCAGACTTGAGGAGCCAGATGGCCTACTCCTGCTCCGAGTTCTTATATTCTTCTGTCCCTACTCTTTCCCTGGTTATCCTCTTCCCATTGATATAGTTCCGGAATATCTTGGGATTTTCCTTACTTTTCCCAGCCAGAGCTTTCTCAGATCCCCTCTTTGCATTCCTAATTGCTTTCTTTAAGCTCCACCCTGCACTTTCTATACCTCACTAATGCCTCCACTGATTTGATCCCCTCGTACTTTTCAAAAGCCTTTCTTTTCCTTCTCATGAATATCTCTGGTCATCCATGGTTCTCTGGGCTTGTTGCTCCTTCTTGTCACCTTATAGGGAATGCTGGCCCTGCACCCTCCCCATTTCCTTTTTGAATGCCCCCCACTGCTCTCATAGAACCATAGAAAATTACAGCTCAGAAACAGGCCTTTTGGCCCTTCTTGTCTGTGCCGAACCATTCTATGCCTAGTCCCACTGACCTGCACTTGGACCATATCCCTCCACACCCCTCTCATCCATGAACCCATCCAAGTTTTTCTTAAATGTTAAAAGTGACCCCACATTTACCACTTTATCCGGCAGCTCATTCCACACTCCCACCACTCTCTGCGTGAAGAAGCCCCCCCTAATATTCCCTTTAAACTTTTCTCCTTTCACCCTTAACCCATGCCCTCTGGTTTTTTTCTCCCCTAGCCTCAGCGGAAAAAGCCTGCTTGCATTCACTCTATCTATACCCATCAAAATCTTATACACCTCTATCAAATCTCCCCTCAATCTTCTATGCTCCAGGGAATAAAGTCCCAACCTATTCAATCTCTCTCTCTAACTCAGCTTCTCAAGTCCCGGCAACATCCTTGTGAACCTTCTCTGCACTCTTTCAATCTTATTTACATCCTTCCTGTAACTAGGTGACCAAAACTGTACACAATACTCCAAATTCGGCCTCACCAATGCCTTATATAACCTTACCATAACACTCCAACTTTTATACTCGATACTCCGATTTATAAAGGCCAATGTACCAAAGGCACTCTTTACGACCCTATCCACCTGTGACGTCACTTTTAGGGAATTCTGTACCTGTATTCCCAGATCCCTCTGTTCAACTGCACTCTTCAGAGTCCTACCATTTACCCTGTACGTTCTTCTTTGGTTTGTCCTTCCAAAGTGCAATATCTCACACTTGTCTGCGTTAAATTCCATTTGCCATTTTTCAGCCCATTTTTCTAGTTGGTCCAAATCCCTCTGCAAGCTTTGAAAACCTTCCTCACTGTCCACTACACCTCCAATCTTTGTATCATCAGCAAACTTGCTGATCCAATTTACCACATTATCATCCAGATCATTGATATAGATGACAAACAACAATGGACCCAACACCGATCCCTGCGGCACACCACGAGTCACAGGCCTCCACTCAGAGAAGCAATCCTCCACAACCACTCTCTGGCTTCTTCCATTGAGCCAGTGTCTAATCCAATTTACTACCTCCCCATGTATACCTAGCGACTGAACCTTCCAAACTAACCTCCCATGAGGGACCTTGTCAAAGGCCTTGCTGAAATCCAGGTAGACAACATCCACCACCTTCCCTTCATCCACTTTCCTGGTAACCTCCTTGAAAAACTCTAATAGATTGGTCAAACATGACCTACTACACACAAAGCCATGTTGACTCTCCCTAATAAGTCCCTGTCTATCCAAATATTTGTAGATCCTATCCCTTATCACACCTTCCAATAACTTGCCCACCACCGACGTCAAACTTACTGGCCGATAATTTCCCGGATTTCTTTTGGAACCTTTTTTAAACAACGGAACAACATGAGACACCCTCCAATCATCCGGCACCTCCCCCGTGAATACTGACATTTTAAATATGTCTGCCAGAGCCCCTGCAAGTTCAACACTAGCTTCCCTCAAGGTCCGTGGGAATACCCTGTCCGGTCCTGGGGATTTATCCACTCTCCTGTAGACGTTCCCATTAGTAGCTGTTCCCAGTCTACCTTGGCCAGATCTTGCCTTATTTTACTAAAATCCGCTCTCCCCCAATACAAAACGTTTTGTTTTTGCAGCGCAACTATTTCCTTGCCCATAACAAGCTGAAATTGTACCGTGTTGTGATCGCTATCACTAAAATGCTCCCCCATCACCAACTCATCCACCTGCCCGGCTTCATCCCCCAGAACCAGGTCCAGCTCAGCTCCCTCCCTTGTTGGATCCTCCACATGTTGATCTAAAAAGTTCTTCTGTACACATTTCAAGAAATCCACACCATATCCCAGTTCATGTTGGGAAAGTAGAAATCTCCCAATATAATAACCCTGTTATTATTGTTGTTACACACTGAGCACATATTTGCTCCTCAATATCCCTCTGACTATCTGGGGGTCTATAATAAACACCTAACAATGTGGTTGTCCCTTTATCATTCCTAAACTCTACCCACAAAACTTCATTTGGGGCCCCCTCCAGAATATGCTGGAAAATCTCAGCAGGTCTGACAGCATCTGTGGGGAGAGAATAGAACCAATGTTTCGAGTCTAGATGACCCTTCATCAGAGCTCTGACCCTTGCCTTCCATTCTCTGTCCTTCTCTCATTTTCTCCTTCTCTCGATCCCTTCCTTTTCCTCCCACGGTTACCGTCTACAATTGGGAAGGTGGCATTGACACTGGGCAGTCATCCAGAGACTCAGGGTGATGTTCTGGAGACCCAGATTCGAATCCCACCACGGCAGGTGGTGAAATTTTCATTCAGTTAAAAGAATCCGGAACTAAATGTCTAATAACGACCATGAAACCATTGTCGATTGTCGGAAAAACCCATCTGGTCCAGTAATGTCTTTTAGGGAAGGAAATCTGCCGTCCTTACCTGACAATAAATGCTGGCCCGGTGGCAGTGACACCCAGTGCAGTGTGTTGGGGCCATTTGTACAGTTCGCTAACCTGGGGGCAGTAATTACCAGCACACACACAGGAGGAGAGGCAGTGAGTGGTGGTGGCTTCTCACCTTCACTTCCTGATCTCAGGGGAAGAAGCAACAACAACATCCTGCATTTATTTACTCCCTTCCATGTCGTAAAAGGAGCTCACTCACCAAGGCTCCTTCAACAGCACCTTCCAAACCCGCCACCTCGACCATCTAGAAGGACAAGGGGGGGGGCAGCAAACACATAGAACATAGAACAGTACAGCACAGAACAGGCCCTTCGGCCCACCATGTTGTGCCGAGCTTTATCTGAAACCAAGATCAAGCTATCCCACTCCCTATCATCCTGGTGTGCTCCATGTGCCTATCCAATAACCGCTTAAATGTTCCTAAAGTGTCTGACTCCACTATCACTGCAGGCAGTCCATTCCACAACCCAATCACTCTCTGCGTAAAGAACCTACCTCTGGTATCCTTCCTGTATCTCCCACCACGAACCCTATAGTTATGCCCCCTTGTAATAGCTCCATCCACCCGAGGAAATAGTCTTTGAACGTTCACACTATCTATCCCCTTCATCATTTTATAAACCTCTATTAAGTCTCCCCTCAGCCTCCTCCGCTCCAGAGAGAACAGCCCGAGCTCCCTCAACTTTTCCTCATAAGACCTACCCTCCAAACCAGGCAGCATCCTGGTAAATCTCCTCTGCACTCTTTCCAGCGCATGGGGAACACCCCCACCTGCAAATTCCCCCTCCGAGCCACTCACCATCCCGACTTGGAAATATATCGGCCGTTCCCTCACTGTGGCTGGGGTCAAAATCCTGGAACTCCCACCCTAACAGCACAGTGGGTGTACCTACACCACACAGGGACTGCAGCGGGTTCAAGATGGCGGCTCACCCACCCCCTTCCCTCCCTAACAGCACAGTGGGTGTACCTACACCACACGGGGACTGCAGCGGGTTCAAGATGGTGGCTCACCCACCCCCTTCCCTCCCTAACAGCACAGTGGGTGTACCTACACCACACGGGGACTGCAGCGGGTTCAAGATGGCGGCTCACCCACCCCCTTCTCCAGGGGCACAGTGGCGCCCATGTCCCCCAAATAAATAAAACCAGCTGAAGAGGCTTCACAGGAGCGTTTGCAGAATAAAGTTTGACTGCGAGCCACCTGAGGAGATATTCAGGACAGGTAACCAAAAGATCAAAGAGGGTCAGTCTTCCAACAGGAGAAGGAGAAGGGGAGAGGTTTGTGGAGAGAATTCCAGAGCTCAGGGACCCCCCCCCCCCCCCCCCCCCCCAGGCAGCTGAAGCACGGCCGCCAATGGTGGAACGATGGGAATCGGGGGATGCTCAAGATGCCAGAATTGGAGGTGACGGCCCAGTGATACAATCGCTGGACTATTAACCCAGAAACCCAGCGAATGTTCTGGGGACCCGGGTTCGAATCCCCGCCACGGCAGACGGTGGAATTTGAATTCAATAAAAAATATCTGGAATTAAGAATCTACTGATGACCCATTGTCGGAAAAACCCATCTGGTTCACGAATGTCCCTTTAGGGAAGGAATCTGCCGTCCTTACCCGGTCTGGCCTACATGTGACTCCAGAGCCACAGCAATGTGGTTGACTCTCAACTGCCCTCCAAGGGGCAACTGGGGATGGGCAATAAATGCTGGGCCCAGCCAGCGACACCCATGTCCCAGGAATAAAAACAATTGGAGGAGCGCAGGGATCTCAGAGGATTGCAGGGGCTGGAGGAGGTTACAGCAATAGGGAGGGGTGTAGGGGCTGGAGGAGGGTAATGAGATAGGGAGGGGGTGTAGGGGCTGGAGGAGGTTACAGAGGTAGGGAGAAGGTTGTCGGGGCTGGAGGAGGTTACAAAGATAGGGAGGGGGTGTAGAGGTTGAAGGAGGTTACAGAGATAGGGAGGAGGTGTAGGGGCTGAAGGAGGTTACAGAGATAGGGAGGAGGTGTAGGGGCTGAAGGAGGTTACAGAGAATGGGGAGGGGTGTCGGGCCTGGAGGTTTTTACAGAGACAGGGAAAAGGTTGTCGGGGCTGGAAGAGGTTTTCGAGGTTAGAGAGGAGGTTAGACACCATCTTTGTAGACCGTAAGTAGGAAGCTGAAAGTAGCGATAGTGTCATGGGAACTGGTTGGTTTGCTGTGATGTTTCAAGGTAGATTGGGGTGGATGTGATGTGGGAAGTATCATTACAACCAACAACGCTTCCATCCAAACAGGCAACTTTCAGTTTCAATCACTTCCTCCTCTTACGGCCAGCCAGCGACACAGGCTATGTTAATGTGCGGCCGCTCACCTGTTTCACAATGAGAGAGTAGTCACTGAGGGAGACAGGAAGCTGCCTGCCCACCGCACAGGAAATCACACCCAGTAGCAGCGTCAAGATCAGAGCCAAGCCGTCCCAGCGCTGGGTCCAGACCATCTGGAAACTCTGCAGTGACTCAACTCAAAACCCAACCTCGCACAGCTGCCCGTGTGTGACACGCTGGCAAAGGACCGCAGTGTGACACCCTGCGCCATCAGATTCACTCCTACACTGGAGCTTCACTTACACACACACTGTTACCACCTGACAACGCCGCTCATCTTACCCAGAATATGAACAGAACTCCCTTAAATACTGACAGCCGTTTAGATATTCACAGAGGTTAGAGAGTCATCGAGGTTTACAGCATGGAAACAGGCCCTTTGGCCCAACTTGTCCATGCCGCCCTTTTTTTAACCACTAAGCTAGTCCCAATTGCCCGCGTTTGGCCCATATCCCTCTATACCCATCGTACCCATGTAACTATCTAAATGCTTTTTAAAAGACAAAACTGTCCCCGCCTCGACTACTACCTCCGGCAGCTCGTTCCAGACACTCACCACCCTCTGTGTGAAAAAATTGCTTCTCTGGACATTTTTGTATCTCTCACCTTAAACCTATCCCCACTAGTTTTAGACTCCCCTACCTTTGGGAAAAGATGTTGACTATCTAGCTGATCTGTGCCCCTCATTATTTTATAGACCTCTATAAGATCACCCCTCAGCCTCCTACGCTCCAGAGAAAAAAGTCCCAGTCTATCCAGCCTCTCCTTATAACTCAATCCATCAAATCCCGGTAGCATCTTAATAAATCTTTTCTGCACTCTTTCTAGTTTAATAATATCCTTTCTATAATCGGGTGACCAGAATTGCACACAGTATTCCAAGTGTGGCCTTACCAATGTCTTGTACAACTTCAACAAGACGTCCCAACTCCTGTATTCAATGTTCTGACCAATGAAACCAAGCATGCCGAATGCCTTCTTCACCACTCTGTCCACCTGTGACTCCACTTTCAAGGAGCTATGAACATGTACCCCTAGATCTCTTTGTTCTGTAACTCTCCCCAACGCCCGACCATTAACTGAGTAAATATTTTATGTATACAACCTCCCATGCTCTGTAACAACACAGAAACATGATGTGGAGCTGCCGGCGTTGGGACTGGGGTGGGGCACAGTAAGTAGTCTCACAACACCAGCTTAAAGTCCAACAGGCTTCACCTGATGAAGGAGCGGCGCTCCGAAAGCTCGTGCTACCAAATAACCTGTTGAACTTTAACCTGGTGTTGTGAGACTACTTACTGGACATCGAAACATAGAGGATAGGAGCAGGAGGAGGCCATTCGGCCCTTCGAGCCTGCTCCCCCATTCATCACCATCACGGCTGATCATCCAACTCAATAGCCTAATCCTGCTTTCTCCCCATAACCTTTGACCCCGTTCGCCCCAAGTGCTCTATCCAGCCGCCTCTTGAATACATTCAATGTTTTGGCCTCAACTACTTCCTGTGGTAATGAATTCCACAGGCTCACCACTCTCTGGGTGAAGAAACGTCTCCTCACCTCCGTCCTAAATGGTCTACCCTGAATCCTCAAACTGTGACCCCCACCGTCCAGCAAACGCTGGCGTTCTGCTGGGTACATCCAGGGGTTCTGCTGGGTATATCTAGAGGTTCTGCTGGGTATATCTAGGGGTTCTGCTGGGTACATCCAGGGGTTCTGCTGGGTATATCTAGAGGTTCTGCTGGGTATATCTAGGGGTTCTTCTGGGTACATCCAGGGGTTCTGCTGGGAATATCTAGAGGTTCTGCTGGGTATATCTAGGGGTTCTGCTGGGTACATCCAGGGGTTCTGCTGGGTACATCCAGGGGTTCTGCTGGGTATATCTAAGGGTTCTGCTGGGTACATCCAGGGGTTCTGCCCATCCAGGGGTTCTGCCCATCCAGGGGTTCAGGCTGATGTAGAGAATTCATATCCAATCAGAGGTTGGTTTCTCCCTGCGTCAGCTGCTGATAGGCTCACTGGTGAACCCTAGGAGCAGCCAATGCCTCTGATTGGACAAACTGGAAACAGCAGGAAAGTAAACCCTCAAATGTCCATCCCAGGACCAGAGTGGACGGCGGAGAGAGTGGACAGTGGGGTGAGTGGATAGTGGGGTGAGTGGACAGTGGGGTGAGTGGACAGTGGAGTGAGTGGACAGTGGAGTGAGTTGACAGTGGGGTGAGTGGACAGTGGAGTGAGTGGACAGTGGAGTGAGTGGACAGTGGAGTGAGTGGACAGTGGGGTGAGTGGACAGTGGAGTGAGTGGACAGTGGAGTGAGTGGACAGTGGGGTGAGTGGACAGTGGAGTGAGTGGACAGTGGAGTGAGTGGACAGGGGAGTGAGTGGACAGTGGAGAGAGTGGACAGTGGAGTGAGTGGACAGTGGAGAGACTGGACAGTGGAGTGAGTGGACAGCGGAGAGAGTGGACAGTGGAGTGAGTGGACAGTGGAGAGAGTGGACAGGGGAGTGAGTGGACAGGGGAGTGAGTAGACAGGGGAGTGAGTGGACAGTGGAGTGAGTGGACAGTGGAGTGAGTGGACAGTGGAGTGAGTGGACAGTGGAGTGAGTGGACAGGAGTGAGTGGACAGCGGAGTGAGTGGACAGTGGAGTGAGTGGACAGCGGAGTGAGTGGACAGTGGAGTGAGTGGACAGTGGAGTGAGTGGACAGCAGAGTGAGTGGACAGGAGTGAGTGGACAGCGGAGTGAGTGGACAGCGGAGTGAGTGGACAGCGGAGTGAGTGGACAGTGGAGTGAGTGGACAGCAGAGTGAGTGGACAGTGCAGTGAGTGGACAGTGGAGTGAGTGGACAGTGGAGTGAGTGGACGGCGGAGTGAGTGGACGGCGGAGTGAGTGGACAGTGGAGTGAGTGGACAGTGGAGTGAGTGGACAGTGGAGAGAGTGGACAGTGGAGAGAGTGGACAGGGGAGTGAGTGGACAGCGGAGAGAGTGGACAGGGGAGTGAGTGGGCAGTGGAGTGAGTGGGCAGTGGAGTGAGTGGCCAGTGGAGTGAGTGGACAGTGGAGTGAGTGGACAGCGGAGTGAGTGGACAGCGGAGTGAGTTGACAGGGGAGTGAGTGGACAGTGGAGTGAGTGGACAGCGGAGTGGTTGGACAGTGGAGTGAGGGAACAGTGGAGTGAGTGGACAGTGGAGTGAGTGGACAGGGGAGTGAGTGGACAGTGGAGTGAGTGGACAGTGGAGTGAGTGGACAGGGGAGAGAGTGGACAGTGGAGTGAGTGGACAGCGGAGAGAGTGGACAGCGGAGAGAGTGGACAGCGGAGTGAGTGGACAGCGGAGAGAGTGGACAGCGGAGAGAGTGGACAGCGGAGAGAGTGGACAGTGGAGTGAGTGGACAGTGGAGTGAGTGGACAGTGGAGTGAGTGGACAGCGGAGAGAGTGGACAGCGGAGAGAGTGGACAGCGGAGAGAGTGGACAGTGGAGTGAGTGGACAGTGGATTGAGTGGACAGTGGAGTGAGTGGACAGCGGAGTGATTGGACAGGGGAGTGAGTGGACAGGGGAGAGAGTGGACAGCGGAGAGAGTGGACAGTAGAGAGAGTGGACAGTGGAGAGAGTGGACAGCAGGGAGAGTGGACAGCGGGGAGAGTGGACAGTGGAGTGAGTGGACAGTGGAGTGAGTGGACAGTGGAGAGAATGGACAGTGGAGTGAGTGGACAGTGGAGAGAGTGGACAGGGGAGTGAGTGGACAGGGGAGTGAGTGGACAGTGGAGAGAGTGGACAGTGGAGTGAGTGGACAGTGGAGAGAGTGGACAGGGGAGTGAGTGGACAGTGGAGAGAGTGGACAGTGGAGTGAGTGGACAGTGGAGAGAGTGGACAGGGGAGTGAGTGGACAGTGGAGAGAGTGGACAGTGGAGTGAGTGGACAGTGGAGAGAGTGGACAGTGGAGTGAGTGGACAGTGGAGTGAGTGGACAGTGGAGTGAGTGGACAGCGGAGAGAGTGGACAGCGGAGAGAGTGGACAGCGGAGAGAGTGGACAGTGGAGTGAGTGGACAGTGGATTGAGTGGACAGTGGAGTGAGTGGACAGCGGAGTGATTGGACAGGGGAGTGAGTGGACAGGGGAGAGAGTGGACAGCGGAGAGAGTGGACAGTAGAGAGAGTGGACAGTGGAGAGAGTGGACAGCAGGGAGAGTGGACAGCGGGGAGAGTGGACAGTGGAGTGAGTGGACAGTGGAGTGAGTGGACAGTGGAGAGAATGGACAGTGGAGTGAGTGGACAGTGGAGAGAGTGGACAGGGGAGTGAGTGGACAGGGGAGTGAGTGGACAGTGGAGAGAGTGGACAGTGGAGTGAGTGGACAGTGGAGAGAGTGGACAGGGGAGTGAGTGGACAGTGGAGAGAGTGGACAGTGGAGTGAGTGGACAGTGGAGAGAGTGGACAGGGGAGTGAGTGGACAGTGGAGAGAGTGGACAGTGGAGTGAGTGGACAGTGGAGAGAGTGGACAGTGGAGAGAGTGGACAGGGGAGTGAGTGGACAGTGGAGAGAGTGGACAGGGGAGTGAGTGGACAGTGGAGAGAGTGGACAGTGGAGTGAGTGGACAGTGGAGAGAGTGGACAGGGGAGTGAGTGGACAGCGGAGTGAGTGGACAGTGGAGTGAGTGGACAGTGGAGTGAGTGGACAGGGGAGTGAGTGGACAGGGGAGTGAGTGGGCAGTGGAGTGAGTGGACAGTGGAGTGAGTGGACAGGGGAGTGAGTGGACGGCAGAGTGAGTGGACAGGGGAGTGAGTGGGCGGTGGAGAGAGTGGACAGTGGAGTGAGTGGACAGTGGAGTGAGTGGACAGTGGAGTGAGTGGACAGTGGAGAGAGTGGACAGTGGAGAGAGTGGACAGTGGAGTGAGTGGACAGTGGAGTGAGTGGACAGTGGAGTGAGTGGACAGTGGAGAGAGTGGACAGCGGAGAGAGTGGACAGTGGAGTGAGTGGACAGTGGAGTGAGTGGACAGCGGAGAGAGTGGACAGTGGAGTGAGTGGACAATGGAGAGAGTGGACAGTGGAGTGAGTGGACAGTGGAGTGAGTGGACAGTGGAGAGAGTGGACAGTGGAGAGAGTGGACAGTGGAGTGAGTGGACAGCGGAGAGAGTGGACAGTGGAGAGCGTGGACAGTGGAGTGAGTGGACAGTGGAGTGAGTGGACAGTGGAGTGAGTGGACAGCGGAGAGAGTGGACAGTGGAGAGCGTGGACAGTGGAGTGAGTGGACAGTGGAGTGAGTGGACAGTGGAGTGAGTGGACAGCGGAGAGAGTGGACAGTGGAGAGAGTGGACAGTGGAGTGAGTGGACAGGGGAGTGAGTGGACAGCGGAGAGAGTGGACAGTGGAGTGAGTGGACAGTGGAGAGAGTGGACAGGGGAGTGAGTGGACAGTGGAGTGAGTGGACAGTGGAGAGAGTGGACAGTGGAGTGAGTGGACAGTGGAGAGAGTGGACAGTGGAGTGAGTGGACAGCGGAGAGAGTGGACAGTGGAGTGAGTGGACAGTGGAGAGAGTGGACAGGGGTGTTGGCCTATTAGAGGGTAATACTGGTGAGGTAGTAACGGGGAACACAGAGATGGCGGAGGGACTGCGCCAACATTCTGCCTGTCTTAGCGGTTGAGAATAATGAAGATTTTCCACAGACTGCAGTTAATGCGGAGGAACTGGGTTCAGTAAACATCGCCAGGGAGAAGGTATTGAATAAACTAATGGGATTAAAGGCAGATAAGTCTCCAGGACCTGATGGCCGGCACCCTCGGGTATTAACCGAGGAGGCAGCAGAGAGAGTGCATGGATTGGTTATGATATTTCAAAATTCCTTGGATTCTGCTAAGGTTCCGGTAGATTGGAAATACGTGAATGTAGCTCATTCAGAAAGGGAGAGAGGCGATAAGCAGGAAACTATCGGCCGGTTAGCTTGACCTCTGTGGTGAGGACGTTGCTGGAATCAATCATTAAGGGGAGATCATAGAACCATAGAACCCTACAGTGCCGAAAGAGACCATTCGGCCCATCGAGTCTGCACCGACCACAATCCCACACAGACCCTATCCCCATATCCCTACATATTTACCCACTAATCCCTCTAACCTATGCATCCCGGGACACTAAGGGGCAATTTTGAATGGCCAATCAACCTAACCCACACATCTTTGGACTGAGATGATGAGCATTTGGAAAGACAACGCTCGATCCATCATTGTCAGCCTGGTTTTATGAAGGGAAAGTCAGGCTTGACAAACTTGCTTGAATTCTTTGAGGATATAACCAACAAGGAGGATAATGGGGAACCTGTGGATGTGGTATATCTCGAGTTCCAGAAGGCGTTTGACAAGGTACTGCATAAAAGACTGAAGAGGGTGAGATCGCAGGGGATTGGGGCTGGAGAACTGGATTGGATTGAGGATTAGCTGACTGACAGAAAGCAGAGGGTCGGGATAAATGGGTCCTTCTCTGGCTGGTGAAATGTAACTAGCGGGGTGCCGCAGGGGTCAGTCCCCGGACCTCAACTGTTTACAATCTATATCAATGATCTGCAAGCAGGGACAGAGTGTAACATAGCAACATTTACAGATGATGCAAAAATAGGTGGGAAAGCAGGCAGTGAAGAGGAGATAAAGATTTTACAGACGGATGTGGATAGGCTTGGAGAATGGGCCAGAATCTGACAGATGGAGTTTAATGTGGATCAGTGTGAGGTTGTCCATTTTGGCAGAAAAAATAGAAAGGCAAATTATTACCGAAATGGAAAGTAGATTCAAAATGAGTCTGGGCAGAGGGATCTGGGTGTCTGTGTTCTGGGCAGAGGGATCTGGGTGTCTGTGTTCTGGGCAGAGGGATCTGAGTGTCTGTGTTCTGGGCAGAGGGATCTGGGTGTCTGTGTTCTGGGCAGAGGGATCTGGGTGTCCTTGTTCTGGGCAGAGGGATCTGGGTGTCTGTGTTCTGGGCAGAGGGATCTGAGTGTCTGTGTTCTGGGCAGAGGGATCTGGGTGTCAGTGTTCTGGGCAGAGGGATCTGGGTGTCTGTGTTCTGGGCAGAGGGATCTGGGTGTCTGTGTTCTGGGCAGAGGGATCTGGGTGTCTGTGTTCTGGGCAGAGGGATCTGGGTGTGTGTGTTCTGGGCAGAGGGATCTGGGTGTCTGTGTTCTGGGCAGAGGGATCTGGGTGTCTGTGTTCTGGGCAGAGGGATCTGGGTGTCTGTGTTCGGGGCAGAGGGATCTGGGTGTCCTTGTTCTGGGCAGAGGGATCTGGGTGTCTGTGTTCGGGGCAGAGGGATCTGGGTGTCTGTGTTCTGGGCAGAGGGATCTGGGTGTCTGTGTTCTGGGCAGAGGGATCTGGGTGTGTGTGTTCTGGGCAGAGGGATCTGGGTGTCTGTGTTCTGGGCAGAGGGATCTGGGTGTCTGTGTTCTGGGCAGAGGGATCTGGGTGTCTGTGTTCTGGGCAGAGGGATCTGGGTGTGTGTGTTCTGGGCAGAGGGATCTGGGTGTCTGAGTTCTGGGCAGAGGGATCTCGGTGTCCTTGTTCTGGGCAGAGGGATCTGGGTGTCTGTGTTCTGGGCAGAGGGATCTGGGTGTCTGTGTTCTGGGCAGAGGGATCTGGGTGTCTGTGTTCTGGGCAGAGGGATCTGGGTGTCTGTGTTCTGGGCAGAGGGATCTCGGTGTCCTTGTTCTGGGCAGAGGGATCTGGGTGAGTGTGTTCTGGGCAGAGGGATCTGGGTGTCTGTGTTCTGGGCAGAAGGATCTGGGTGTGTGTGTTCTGGGCAGAGGGATCTGGGTGTCAGTGTTCTGGGCAGAGGGATCTGGGTGTCAGTGTTCTGGGCAGGGGGATCTGGGTGTGTGTGTTCTGGGCAGAGGGATCTGAGTGTCCTTGTTCTGGGCAGAGGGATCTGGGTGTCTGTGTTCTGGGCAGAGGGATCTGGGTGTCTGTGTTCTGGGCAGAGGGATCTGGGTGTCAGTGTTCTGGGCAGAGGGATCTGGGTGTCTATGTTCTGGGCAGAGGGATCTGGGTGTCCGTGTTCTGGGCAGAGGGATCTGGGTGTCAGTGTTCTGGGCAGAGGGATCTGGGTGTGTGTGTTCTGGGCAGAGGGATCTGGGTGTCCTTGTTCTGGGCAGAGGGATCTGGGTGTGTGTGTTCTGGGCAGAGGGATCTGGGTGTCCGTGTTCTGGGCAGAGGGATTTGGGTGTCAGTGTTCTGGGCAGAGGGATCTGGGTGTGTGTGTTCTGGGCAGAGGGATCTGGGTGTCCGTGTTCTGGGCAGAGGGATCTGGGTGTCAGTGTTCTGGGCAGAGGGATCTGGGTGTGTGTGTTCTGGGCAGAGGGATCTGGGTGTGTGTGTTCTGGGCAGAGGGATCTGGGTGTGTGTGTTCTGGGCAGAGGGATCTGGGTGTGTGTGTTCTGGGCAGAGGTATCTGGGTGTCTGTGTTCTGGGCAGAGGGATCTGGGTGTGTGTGTTCTGGGCAGAGGGATCTGGGTGTGTGTGTTCTGGGCAGAGGGATCTGGGTGTCTGTGTTCTGGGCAGAGGGATCTGGGTGTGTGTGTTCTGGGCAGAGGGATCTGGGTGTCAGTGTTCTGGGCAGCGGGATCTGGGTGTCAGTGTTCTGGGCAGGGGGATCTGGGTGTGTGTGTTCTGGGCAGAGGGATCTGAGTGTCCTTGTTCTGGGCAGAGGGATCTGGGTGTCTGTGTTCTGGGCAGAGGGATCTGGGTGTCAGTGTTCTGGGCAGGGGGATCTGGGTGTGTGTGTTCTGGGCAGAGGGATCTGGGTGTCAGTGTTCATGAGTCGGAGGAAGTCGGTATGCAGGTGCAGCCTGTAATAAAAAAGGCCAATGGGATGTTGGCATTTATTGCAAAGGGGCTGGAGTATAAAAGTAGAGAAGTGTTGCTGCAATTGTACAGGGTGTTGGTGAGACCACATCTGGAGTATTGTGTCCAGTTCTGCTCTCCTGACTTGAGGAAGGATGTTGCTGCATTGGAGGAAGTTTAGAGGAGGTTCACCAGATTGATTCCGGGGATGAGGGGTTTGACGTATGAGGAGAGATTAAACAGTTTGGGTTTGTACTCGCTGGAGTTTAGAAGGATGAAGGGGAATCTGATCGAGGTATATAAAATTCTAAAAGGGATCGATAAAGTAAAAGTAGACCAAATGTTTCCCGTTGTGGGGCAACCGGGAACAAGAGGTCACAGGGTTGAGGTTGGGAGGCGGTAGATTTAACACTGAGATGAGGAGGAACTACTTCTCACAGAGGGTGGTGAATTTGTGGAACTCGCTGCCCCAGAGCGCAGTGGAGTCTGAATCATTGAATGGTTTCAAGAGGGAGATGGATATATTTCTAATAAAAAGAGGGATATGGGGAACAGATGGGGAGCTGGATTTGAGACCAGGGAGAGATCAGCCGTGATCTGATTGAGTGTCGGAGCAGGTTCGAAGGGCTGAATTGGCCACTTCTGCTCCTAATTCCTCTGTAACATGAGTAAAATAAAGACGGATCATATTATCGTAAAGGAAGCAAGTCAAAGTGAGTTCAGTTATGTTGAGTGTCAAGAGAGTAAGGCAGGGCAGGATGGTCTTTAATATGAGGAGTGTAATCGGTAAGACTGATGAGTTAAGGATTGACCCATGGGAGTGTGATACTGTCGCCATCACAGAGACACGGTTGAGGGAAGGACAGGACAATATTCCAGGATATAGGATCTTTAGGCAAGACAGGGAGGGTGTAAAAAGGAAGGTGGTCTTGCGCTATTAATTAAGGAGTCAATTCCTGCAATAAGGAGAGATGACATCTTGGAAGGGTCTTCAAATGAGGCTTTGTAGGTAGCACTTAGGAATGTTAAGGGAGCGCCAAAGAGTCAGCAGGAAATAGAGGAGCAAACATGTAGATGGTTCACTGAGGTGTGGAGGAGGAATAATTGGTTCATTTTACTAGGGGGGGTTTCAACTTTCCCAACATCAATTGGGATAGTCAAAGTGTAAAGGGTTTAGAAGGTGCGGATTTCTTGAAAGGTATCCAGGGCGGTTTTTTGTGTCACTATGTAGAAGACCCAACAATTGAGGGCGCAGTGCTGGATCTGATTCTGGGGAATGAAGCCAGACAATTGTTCAATGTGGGGAGCATTTTAGTGATAGCGATCACAACACGGTAAGTTCAAATGTGTCATGGACAAGGAGAAAGATGGACTGCAAAAGATGGCTTTGGATTGGGGGCAGGCAGATTTTATTAAAATAAAGCAGCATCTGGTCAACCGTGACTGGGAAGAGCTCCTTGCGGGAAAGTCTATACCGGAGCAGTGGGGGGCATTCAAAAAGGAACTGGGGAGAATACAGGTCCAACCGGTACCTTTTCAGGGGAAATGTAGGGGCAATAAATTCAGGGAACCCTGGGTCTAGGATGGATCACTGTCTGTGTGGAGTTTGTATGTTCTCGACATGTCTCCACACGGACAAATGTGAGGTAATGCATTTTGGAAGGTCTAATACAGATAGAAAATATACAGTAAATGACAAAACCCTTAAGAGTATTGATAGGCAGAAGGGTTTGGATGTGCAGGTACACAGGTTGCAGGTGGAGAAGGTAGTCAAGAAGGCATACGGCATGCTTGCCTTCATCGGCCAGGGCATTCAGTTTAAAAATTGGCAAGACATGTTGACGCTTTATAGAACCTTAGTTAGGCCGCACTTGGAATATAGTCTTCAATTCTGGTCGCCACACTACGAGAAGGATGTGGAGGCTTTGGAGAGGGTACAGAAAAGATTTACCAGGATGTTGCCTGGTATGGAGGGCATTAGCTATGAGGAGAGGTTGGAGAAACTTGGTTTGTTCTCACTGGAGCGATGGAGGTTGAGGGGAGACCTGATAGAAGTCTACAACATTATGAGAGGCATGGACAGAGTGGATAGCCAGAAGCTTTTTCCCAGGGTGGAAGAGTCAATTACTAGGGGGGCACAGGTTTAAGGTGCGAGGGGCAAGGTTTAAAGGAGATGTACGAGGCAGACATTTTACACAGAGGGTGGTGGGTGCCTGGAACTCACTGCCGGCGGAGGGAGTGGAAGCGGATACGGTAGTGAGTTTTAAGGGGCGTCTTGACAAGTACATGAATAGGATGGGAATAGAGGGATACGGTCCCCGGATGGGTGGGGGGTTTTAGTTCAGTGGGGCAGCATGGTCGGTGCAGGCTTGGAGGGCCGAAGGGCCTGTTCCTGTGCTGTAATTTTCTTTGTTCTTTGTTTGCGTGGGTTTCCTCCGGGTGCTCCGGTTTCCTCCCACAGTCCAAAGATGTGCGGGTTAAGTTGATTGGCCGTGCTAAGTTGACCCTCAGTGTCAGGGGATTAGCAGGGTAAATACATGGGGTTATGGGGATAGGGCCTGGGTGGGACAGTGGTCGGTGCTGGCTTGATGGGCCGAGTGGCCTCCTTCTGCACTGTAGGGATTCTGTGAAGTCCAAAGGGAACAACTCAGCTGTGGTCCTGGAGGAATATAGGAAGAGCAAGAGGGAACTTGAGAAAGAAATTAGAAGAGCAAAAAGGGGGCATGAGGAAGGACTTGTGAATAAGATTAGGAAGAATCCGGAGATATTCTATAAATTAAGGGAAAGAGGTTAACCAGGGAAAGGGTGGGGCCCATTAGAGAGCAAGGGGCTGATGTGTGTGTGAAGCCACAGGATATTGGAAGGGTGTGAAATGGTTTTCTCATTGCTCCTCACTCAGTTAAAGGAGAATGTAGGTACAGAATTCAGTTTGACAGAGGGAATGGGGAGGTATTGGAGGCTCTGACAGGCTTAAAAATGCAGATGAATTGTATCCCAGGCTGCAGTGGGAGGCAAGGCAGGAAATTGCAGGGGCTCCGACACAAATGTTTAATTCCTGTCTGACCACGGGGGAAGTACAACAGGTTTATTTGGTAGCAAATACCATAAGCTTTCGGAGCACTGCTCCTTCGTCAAGGAACTCCTTTGACGAAGGAGCAGTGCTCCGAAAGCTTATGGTATTTGCTACCAAATAAACCTGTTGGACTTTAACCTGGTGTTGTGAGACTTCTTACCGTGTTCACCCCAGTCCAACGCCGGCATCTCCACATCACGGGGGAAGTGCCAGAGGACTGGAGGAGGCTAATGTGGTTCCACTTTTCAAAAGGGGTGTTAGAAATGAACCAGGGAATTACAGACCGGCGAGTCTCACGTCAGTGGTCGGGAAACTACTGGAGAAAATTCTAAAGGAGAGAATTAATCTCCACTTGGAAAGGCATAGGAGTAGTCAGCATGGCTTTGTCACAGGGAGCTCATGCTGAGGAAATTTGGTAGAATCTTTGGAAAATGTGATCTGGTGTGTGGATGTGGGAAGTGCAGTTGATGTCGTTTATATGGATCTTAGCAAAGTCTTTGGCAAGGTCCCACATGGGAGACTGATGGAGAAGATTGAAGCACATGGAATTCAGGGAAACTTGGTGAGATAGATCAGAATCTGCCTTAGTAATAGGACACAAAGTTTCAAAGTTTATTTGTGTTACAAGTAAGGCTTACATTAACACTGCAATGAAGTTGCTGTGAAAATCCCCTAGTCGCCACACTCCAGCGCCTGTTCGGGTTACACTGAGGGAGAATTTAGCACGGACAATGCACCCTAACCAGCACGTCTTTCAGACTGTGGGAGGAAACCGGAGCACCCGGAGGAAACTCACGCAGACACGGGGAGAACATGCAGACTCCGCACAGACAGTGGCCCAAGCCGGGAATCGAACCTGGGTCCCTGGCGCTGTGAGGCAGCAGTGCTAAATTCTTTGCCACCTAAAGGGTGATGGTAAAAGACTGTTTGAGTGACTGGAGATTGGTGACCAGTAGCGTACCACAAGGTTCAGTGCTGAGACCCTTATTGTTTGTTATATACATAAATTATATAGATGATATGGGACACTGGCTTTAATCAGTCGTGGTGTAGAGTATAAGAGCAAGGAGGTAATGTTGGAGCTGTACAGAGTGTTGGTTAGGCTACAGCTGGAGTACTGTGTGCTGTTCTGGTCACCTCACTATAGGAAGGATGTGATTACACTAGAGGGGGTACAGAGGAGATTCACCAGGATGCTGCCTGGGATGGAGCGTTTGAGCTGTAAGGAGAGACTGGATAGGCTTGGATTGTTTTCTCTAGAGCAGAGAAGGCTGAGGGGGGACATGATTGAGGTGTATAAGATTAGGAGGGGTATGGACAGGGTGAGGAGGGAGCAGCTGTTCCCCTTGGTTGAGGGGTCTGTCACAAGGGGGCAGAGTTTTAGGGTGCAGGAGATTCAGGGGGGATTTGAGAAAAAACTTTCTTAGAGGGTGGTGGGAATGTGGAATGCGCTGCCTGGGAAGGTAGTGGAGGCTGGAAACCTTACAACGTTTGTGCTGGAAAATACGATTAGCATGTCTTTACTGGTATTTATTGTTGCAGACCTGATGGGCTGAAGGGCCTTTTTGTGATGCATGATTCTATGACTCAGTACTGAACTCTGAACTACGGCACCCCCTCAGTACTGACCCTCTGACAGCGCGGCACTCCCTCAGCACTGACCCTCTGACAGTGCGGCACTCCCTCAGCACTGACCCTCTGACAGTGCAGCACTCCATCAGCACTGACCCTCTGACAGTGCGGCGCTCCCTCAGTACTGACCCTCTGACAGTGCGGCACTCCCTCAGCACTGACCCTCTGACAGTGCGGCACTCCCTCAGCACTGACCCTCTGACAGTGTGACGCTCCCTCAGTACTGACCCTCTGACAGTGTGACGCTCCCTCAGTACTGACCCTCTGACAGTGTGGCACTCCCTCAGCACTGAACCTCTGACAGTGTGACGCTCCCTCAGTACTGACCCTCTGACAGTGCGGCACTCCCTCAGCACTGGTTTTAGATGGGTCACCATTTGGATTATGGGACTAACATCTGGGTGGGTTATTGGACCCATGACCTACCAATTCAGAACAGCATTAGAATAACAGCTGAATATTTTGCTTGTTGTGGATATATATTGGATGGAAGGGTGAGGGTTGTTTGTGTGAAGCGATTGGAGGCAGTAAGTTGTGCAAGGTAACTTGCAGGAACATATCAAACCAAGATGAAACAGAGACAGGATGTATTAAGAGTCAGTTAGAGTCTGAAGGCTGGAGGCTGAGTAGGTCACAGAGCCCGTCAGCTCAATTCACAGTAAAACACTTCTTGCTACAACTTCCAGCTTCCTGACTTTTCTCTTCACCTTGAGCTTTGTAGTTTAGATAAAACCTGGGTCTGGGTTTTGCGGCAAGTTCAGCTCTGGAAAAAGTTTAATCCTGTCAGCCACCCCAGATTGACTTGGTCAGCATTAGTTAAAAGGATTAAGAGCCCGCTCAGGTCAAGTTGCTGCAAATAACTGACCAGGTGATGTGGATAATGATGCCAAGCTTTTAAACTCTTCTTAAACCCACAAATGCCTTTACTCTGCTGCACTCAGTTAACTGGTTAACTCTCTTGTGTACCAGTAATCGCTCCCGCCTTGGTGTCGGGTTGGGAAAGTCCTGTTCACTCTCACTCCTATCTTCACTCACCTATATTGGATCCCAGGCTGACAATGCCTCCATTTCAAAACCCTTGTCCTCATGTTCAAATTCCCCTGGCCTTGCACCCTCCCTATCCCTGTCATCTCCTCTGGCCCTCACGGTGATCTGAGCTTCTCCAATTCCGGCTCCTTTAGCACCTGCACCACTGCCCAGTTGGTGGCCGTCCTTCAGCCGCCTGGACTCTGAGCTCTGGAATTCCCCACCCAAAGTCATCCATCTTTATGACACTCATTACAATCACCTCTTTGACTTAGATGAATATCTCCTTCATGACTCGATGTCTCGTTTTGTTTGATAATGTGTTTTTTAACTACATTAAGATGCTATATAAATGCAAGCCCGTGATTTATCAAACTGTTTTGATAAATAATATTCTTCATATACATTGGTCCTTTTATCAGATCTTTATTTCAGAATTGTCTTGCTCACTTTGGTTTATTAAGTAATGGCTACAGTTTATAGTTTGGCAGCAAGCCTACAGAGAACTTACTACAGAGATATCACTGCACAGAGTCCACGCTGGGAAAGGTTCCCTCTTTATCCTCTCTCCGTCCTTCTCAGTCTGAGGGAAGCTATTTTTGTTGTATCATTGCTCACTCGTGCAGCCATTTTGAACGTTGGAAAAGGCCTCAGCTCTTTGCTGAGGGTGTAGCTGGAGGGTTTGCCAACCTCTGCGGGATTGCCCTGGGCTCTTCAGAAATGGAAGATCGGTACCCAGGACACGACTGTGGTCAAACTCAGGAGAGAAATCAATCGGGCGTTTCAAAAAAATACAAATGTTCTTCGATTTCTTTGAAGAATTCAGTTTATTATTTATACAGTTATTGGAATTGGGCTTGGGTGAGGTCGTATAATGAAACCCTCCAGAAATGAGTCAAACCAGAGTTGGAAACCTTCGGTCTTACTCATCAAGTGTTGCGGGGGTGAAAGGTCAGCTGTTAACACTGCACCATTGTGGGCACAGGTAGAGTGTTCATGTTGATAAAAGCCTATGTGAGGGAGGATTATGTATTTCGGAAGTCAGGGCCTCTGTGTATTGGCCTGAGGCCTGGGAACTGAGGCTGTGTAGAGAGCTGCTAGGGTTAAGGGTCACTCAGTGCCCTGAGCAGTAACCAGGACAACACTGGCAGAAGATTGCAGTATTGTACAAATTCAAATAAAGGGGAATCAACATTAAACATCAGCTACGTCCAGTAGTTGCCTCTGGGCCTTTCGCCCAGTTGGAAAATGTTTATTTATCTGTTTTGTTCCCCTCTGTTGTTGTTGCCTCGGTTGTTGTTGCCTCAGTTGCTGCTGGCTCCGTCTGTACCTGGTTAAAGTTGAACTTGTCCTTCACTGCCTCGACAGTGGCACATACGGTCTCCATCGGCCCCTTCTCCAGCAGGTAGCCCTCAGAGTCACACTCCGCATTCTCCTGCCCCATGACTGCCTCTGTCGCAGTGCTGAGGTAGCGCAGTCCAGCCAACACACCAAGCTACAGACACACACAAAACAAACAACACCCTACTCATCAGAGACTCCTGATACAGCAGCAAAATCATCCACCTCATAGAATCCCTACAGTGCAGGAGAAGGCCATTCGGCCCATCGAGTCTGCACTGACAACAATCCCACCCAGGCCCACTTCCTGTAATCCCACATATTTACCCCGCTAATCCCCCTGACACTAAGGAGCAATTTAGCATGGCCAATCCACCTAACCAGCACATCTTTCGGATTGTGGGAGGAAACCGGAGCACCCGGAAGAAACCCAAGCAGACACGGGGAGAACGTGCAGACTCCACACAGACAGTGACCCGAGGCTGGAATTGAACCCGGGTCCCTGGCGCTGTGAGGCAGCAGTGCTAACCCACTGTGTCACCGTGCTGCCCCGGGTCCCTGGCGCTGTGAGGCAGCAGTGCTAACCCACTGTGTCACCGTGCTGCCCCGGGTCCCTGGCGCTGTGAGGCAGCAGTGCTAACCCACTGTGCCACCGTGCTGCCCCGGGTCCCTGGCGCTGTGAGGCCGCAGTGCTAACCACTGTGTCACCGTGCTGCCCCGGGTCCCTGGCGCTGTGAGGCAGCAGTGCTAACCCACTGTGTCACCGTGCTGCCCCGGGTCCCTGGCGCTGTGAGGCAGCAGTGCTAACCACTGTGTCACCGTGCTGCCCCGGGTCCCTGGCGCTGTGAGGCAGCAGTGCTAACCCACTGTGTCACCGTGCTGCCCCGGGTCCCTGGCGCTGTGAGGCAGCAGCGCTAACCCACTGTGTCACCGTGCTGCCCCGGGTCCCTGGCACTGTGAGGCAGCAGTGCTAACCCACTGTGTCACCGTGCTGCCCCGGGTCCCTGGCACTGTGAGGCAGCAGTGCTAACCCACTGTGTCACCGTGCTGCCCCGGGTCCCTGGCGCTGTGAGGCAGCAGCGCTAACCCACTGTGTCACCGTGCTGCCCCGGGTCCCTGGCACTGTGAGGCAGCAGCGCTAACCCACTGTGCCACCGTGCTGCCCCGGGTCCCGGGGCTGTGAGGCAGCAGTGCTAACCCACTGTGTCACCGTGCTGCCCCGGGTCCCGGGGCTGTGAGGCAGCAGTGCTAACCACTGTGTCACCGTGCTGCCCCGGGTCCCTGGCACTGTGAGGCAGCAGCGCTAACCCACTGTGTCACCGTGCTGCCCCGGGTCCCTGGCACTGTGAGGCAGCAGCGCTAACCCACTGTGCCACCGTGCTGCCCCGGGTCCCGGGGCTGTGAGGCAGCAGCGCTAACCCACTGTGTCACCGTGCTGCCCCGGGTCCCTGGCACTGTGAGGCAGCAGTGCTAACCCACTGTGTCACCGTGCTGCCCCGGGTCCCTGGCACTGTGAGGCAGCAGTGCTAACCCACTGTGTCACCGTGCTGCCCCGGGTCCCTGGCGCTGTGAGGCAGCAGCGCTAACCCACTGTGTCACCGTGCTGCCCCGGGTCCCTGGCACTGTGAGGCAGCAGCGCTAACCCACTGTGCCACCGTGCTGCCCCGGGTCCCGGGGCTGTGAGGCAGCAGTGCTAACCACTGTGTCACCGTGCTGCCCCGGGTCCCTGGCGCTGTGAGGCAGCAGTGCTAACCCACTGTGTCACCGTGCTGCCCCGGGTCCCTGGCGCTGTGAGGGAGCAGTGCTAACCACTGTGTCACCGTGCTGCCCCGGGTCCCGGGGCTGTGAGGGAGCAGCACTAACCCACTGTGTCACTGTGCCGCCCCAGCATCAGGTGAAAGGCAGAGATGCAGTGGTCTACACTCAGGTAACCTGGTGGCGTGAGATGGTAATTGATTGGGGGTCAGGGGGTCTAGTGGGGTCTCAGCTTCTCACTATATTTACCAATGATCTGGATGAAGGAACAGGGAGTTATTGCTGAAAAAAGAAACATGCTGTCAAAGCTTTTCATCCTGTACTCATCAGGATGAATGCAAGCGAATCGAAAGCTACAAATGGTAATCTAATGGGATATTGGCCATTATCTCAAGGAGGGACTTATGCTTCAGTTGTACAGAGCTTTGGTTGGATCCCTTTTTATTCTTTTATGGGACATGGGCAATTGGCTTTTTATTGCCCCTCCCTTATGCCCCTTGAGATGACAGTGGGTGAGCCACCATCTTGAACCTGCTGCAGTCCCATGTTTTGTAGGTACGCCCACAGTGCTGTTAGGGAGAGAGCTCCAGGATTTTGACCCCAGCGACAGTGAAGGAACGGCCGATATATTTCCAAGTCAGGATGGAGAGTGGCTCGGAGGGGAACCTCCGGGAGGTGGTCTATCTGGAACACCTGTGTTCGGTTCTGAGCAGCACACCTCAGGAAGGATATGATGGCCTTAGAATTGGATGCAGCACGAGGGCTAAAAGGATTAATTTACAAGGACAAGTTGCCTAGACTAGGCTTGGGTTTTCCCTCGAGTGTGGAAGGTTAAGGGGTGAATTAATCGAGGGGTTTAGGATCATTATAGATTCAGTCGGGTAGAGAAACTATTTCCCCCTGCCAGTCATGGCCATGTCCTGGGAATGAATGAAAGAAGAAATCTGTTGATTTGATGTAAGAGACTTATCCCTGACACATCTCACTGATAGACAAGCATGGTGACTAGATAGAACCCACCCAACAATTCTTCATTCAGTAGTTGAGCACGAGGCTACAGACCCAGCCACAGAGGAGACAGAGCATCGTGTAACTCCCAATCATTTCCCCACCTTATTCTGAAGAGGAGAATCAAGTCTCACAGAAAGCCAGAGCAAAGGCCAGATCGTGTGCCCATAGCTCCAGCCTTCTCCTGACCCTGGAATCAAGCAGTGCTCACAGGGGAACGTGAGGGGACCGGGTAAACAGCGGAGGGCAGTCCTCACCTGCATAACATAGCAGAGCAGCACGCTTGTTCCAATGGTTGCCATCATCCCAGTATAGTAGCAGAGTAAAGCCTCTCGACATCCCATCATCCACAGGTTCAGCTCCTCAGTCTGGTACTCGTAGTTGAAGTGTGCAGAGTTGTTGGTGATTTGACGCTGGATGCAGGGCCGGGGGGAGTTAGGATTGCAGCAACTGAAGGGGACGCCATCAACCAGGTACCTGCCATCCACGTTGCTCTTTATACGACTGGAACCATATCAGAAAACGTCAGGTCGCATGGAGGGAGGGACTATTCATTACAAAGAACAAAGAACAATACAGCACAGGAACAGGCCCTTCGGCCCTCCAAGCCCGCGCCGCTCCCTGGTCCCAACTAGACCATTCTTTTGTATCCCTCCATTCCCACTCCGTTCATGTGGCTATCTAGATAAGTCTTAAACGTTCCCAGTGTGTCTGCCTCCACCACCTTGCTCGGCAGCGCATTCCAAGCCCCCACCACCCTCTGTGTAAAGTACGTCCTTCTGATATCCGTGTTAAACCTCCCCCCCTCACCTTGAACCTATGACCCCTCGTGAACGTCACCACCGACCTGGGAAAAAGCTTCCCACCGTTCACCCTATCTATGCCTTTCATAATTTTATACACCTCTATTAGGTCATCCCTCATCCTCCGTCTTTCCAGTGAGAACAACCCCAGTTTACCCAATCTCTCCTCATAACTAAGCCCCTCCATACCAGGCAACATCCTGGTAAACCTCCTCTGCACTCTCTCCAAAGCCTCCACGTCCTTCTGGTAGTGTGGCGACCAGAACTGGGCGCAGTATTCCAAATGCGGCCGAACCAACGTTCTATACATCTGCAACATCAGACCCCAACTTTTATACTCTATGCCCCGTCCTATAAAGGCAAGCATGCCATATGCCTTATTCACTACCTTCTCCACCTGTGACGTCACCTTCAAGGATCTGTGGACTTGCACACCCAGGTCCCTCTGCGTATCTACACCCTTTATGGTTCTGCCATTTATCGTATAGCTCCCCCCTACGTTAGTTCTACCAAAATGCATCACTTCGCATTTATCTGGATTGAACTCCATCTGCCATTTCTTTGCCCAAATTTCCAGCCTATCTATATCCTTCTGTAGCCTCTGACAATGTTCCTCACTATCTGCAAGTCCTGCCATTTCCGTGTCGTCCGCAAACTTACTGATCACCCCAGTTACACCTTCTTCCAGATCGTTTATATAAATCACAAACAGCAGAGGTCCCAATACAGAGCCCTGCGGAACACCACTAGTCACAGGCATCCAGCCAGAAAAGACTCTTTCACTACCACCCTCTGACTTCTGTGACCAAGCCAGTTCTCCACCCATCCAGCCACCTCCCCCTTTATCCCATGAGATCCAACCTTTTGCACCAACCTGCCATGAGGGACTTTGTCAAACGCTTTACTAAAGTCCATACAGACGACATCCACGGCCCTTCCCTCGTCAACCATTCTGGTCACTTCTTCAAAAAACTCCACCAGGTTAGTGAGGCATGACCTCCCTCTCACAAAACCATGCTGACTATCGTTAATGAGTTTATTCGTAGCATAATAGAGGATAGATCCTTCGCAAACAGCCCCTGCCAGTGTGTATGCTCCATATGACCCTCCTCCCATCTTTACTGACTTAAAAAAATAAAAATTACTGCGGCTGCTGGAATCTGAAACCAAAAGAGAAAACGCTGGAAAATCTCAGCAGGTCTGGCAGCAGAAAAACATCAGCTCTTTTCTCTCCTTACAGATGCTGCCAGACCTGCTGAGATTTTCCAGCATTTCCCCTTTTGGTTTTCTAGCTTAAATCTATCATTGTAACCCACGATTCGCTTTTCTCGCATACGCTTGTACAGTTTCCTCTGAAATGTATCCAGACTATTCACCTTAACCACTCCCCGTGGGAGCGAGTCCCACATTCTCCCCCACACCCCATGGGAGCGAGTCCCACATTCTCCCCCACTCCCCGTGGGAGCGAGTCCCACATTCTCCCCCACTCCCCGTGGGAGCGAGTCCCACATTCTCCCCCACTCCCTGTGGGAGCGAGTCCCACATTCCCCCCACTCCCCGTGGGAGCGAGTCCCACATTCTCCCCCACTCCCCGTGGGAGCAAGTCCCACATTCTCCCCCACTCCCCGTGGGAGCGAGTCCCACATTCTCCCTGACTCCCTGTGGGAGTGAGTCCCACATTGTCCCCCACTCCCCATGGGAGCGAGTCCCACATTCCCCCATTCCCCGTGGGAGCGAGTCCCACATTCTCCCCCACTCCCCGTGGGAGCGAGTCCCACATTCTCCCCCACTCCCCGTGGGAGCGAGTCCCACATTCTCCCCCACTCCCCGTGGGAGCGAGTCACACATTCTCCCCTACTCCCCGTGGGAGCGAGTCCCATATTCTCCCCACTCCCTGTGGGAGTGAGTCCCACATTCCCCCACTCCCCGTGGGAGCGAGTCCCACATTCTCTCCCACTCGCTGTAGGAGCGAGTCCCACATTCTCCCCCACTCTCCCGTGGGAGCGAATCCCACATTCTCCCCCACTCCCCGCGGGAGCGAGTCCCACATTCTCTCCCACTCCCCGCGGGAGCGAGTCCCACATTCTCCCCGACTCCCTGTGGGAGTGAGTCCCACATTCCCCCACTCCCCGTGGGAGCGAATCCCACATGCTCCCCCACTCCCCGTGGGAGCGAGTCCCACATTCTCTCCCACTCGCTGTAGGAGCGAGTCCCACATTCTCCCCCACTCTCCCGTGGGAGCGAGTCCCACATTCTCCCCCACTCCCCGTGGGAGCGAGTCCCACATTCTCCCCCACTCTCCCGTGGGAGCGAATCCCACATTCTCCCCCACTCCCCGCGGGAGCGAGTCCCACATTCTCTCCCACTCCCCGCGGGAGCGAGTCCCACATTCTCCCCCACTCCCCTGTGGGATCAAGTGCCACATTCTCCCCCACTCCCCGTGGGAGCGAGTCCCACATTCTCCCCACTCCCTGTGGGAGCAAGTCCCACATTCTCCCCACTCCCCGTGAAAGCGAGTCCCACATTCTCTCCACTCCCCGTGGGAGCGAGTCCCACATTCTCCCCCACTCCCCGTGAAAGTGAGGCGCACATTCTCCCCCACTCCCCGTGGTAGCGAGTCCCACATTCTCCCCCATCCCCGTGGGAGCGAGTCCCACATTCTCCCCACTCTCTGTGGGAGCGAGTCCCACATTCTCCCCACTCCCCGTGGGAGCGAGACCCACATTCTCCCCCACTCCCCGTGGGAGTCAGTCCCACGTTCTCCCCCACTCTCCCGTGGGAGCGAGTCCCACATTCTCCCCCACTCCCCCGTGGGAGCGAGTCCCACATTCTCCCCCACTCCCCCGTGGGAGCGAGTCCCACATTCTCCCCCACTCCCCGTGAAAGTGAGTCCCACATTCTCCCCCACTCCCCGTGGGAGCGAGTTCCACATTCTCCCCCACGCCCCGTGGGAGCGAGACCCACATTCTCCCCCACTCCCCGTGGGAGCGAGTCCCACATTCTCCCCCACTCCCCCGTGGGAGCGAGTCCCACATTCTCCCCCACTCCCCCGTGGGAACGAGTCCCACATTCTCCCCCACTCCCCGTGGGAGCGAGTCCCACATTCTCCCCACTCCCCGTGGGAGCGAGTCCCACATTCTCCCCCACTCCCCGTAGGAGCGAGTCCCTTTTTTTCCCCACTTCCCATGGTAATGGGTTCCACATTCTCCCCAGTCTCTGGGTAAAGACATTTCCTCTGAATCCCCATTGTATTTATTCGTGACTGTCTACATTCATGGCCCCGGTTATGGTCTCCCCTCAACAGGAAAAATTCTCTCTGCAGCCACTCTATCAAAAGCTTTCAGTGTTTTACAGGCCCGTGTACCCTCTCAGTTCTCAAATCATCCTTTTAATCTGTGCACCCTCTCCAGTGCCCCTATATCCTTTCTGTGATGTGACAGCCAGAACTGCACACAATACTCAGTGTGGTTTAACCAAGACTCAATACAGGTCAACTCACACTCAACATTGGAACCTTAGGCCTCTCAACACTGCTCTGACATTCAATTAGATCATGACTGATCTGTACCTTAACCCTATCTACCTTTGCACCATAATCCCTTAACATTCTTACTAAGGATGTAAGTAAGGAGCAGTTATATAAGTACATGAGGGAGAATGGAATAGAAGATTAGGCTGACGTGATGAGATGAAGTAGGGTGGGAGGTGCCTCGTGTGGAGATAAACACTAACACGGAGCGAATGGGTCAAATGGCCTGTGTCTCACCGGGAAATTCAATGTAACAAAAATCTAACAATCTCAGTCTTGAAATTTCTAATCGACCCCCAACCCTCAGAGCTTTCTGAGGGAGAGAGTTCCAGATTCACTGTTCCCTTCGTGTGACAAAGCGCTTCTGGTCCTGCCCTCTTACCGGGAGGGAGTTTCTCTCTATCTACCCCAGCTAATCCTTCGATTGCCTCAATTAGATCACCACTTCATCGATGATTTGGAGTTGGGGACCAAGTGTAGTGTGTCAAAATTCGCAGATGACACTAAGATGGGTGGAAGAGCAAAGTGTGCAGAGGACGCTGAAAGTCTGCAAAGGGATATAAACAGTCTAAGTGAGAGGGCGAGGGTCTGGCAGATGGAGTACAACGTTGGTAAATGTGAGGTCATCCATTTTGGTAGAAATAACAGCAAAATGGAATATTATTTAAATGGTAAAAAATTGCAGCATGCTGCTGTGCAGAGGGACCTGGGTGTCCTTGTGCAGGAATCTCAAGGAGTTAGTTTGTAGGTGCAGCAGGTAATTAAGAAGGCAAATGGAATTATGTCCTTCATTGCTAGAGGGATGGAGTTTAAAAACAGCGAGGTTATGTTGCAGCTGTATAAGGTGCTGGTGAGGCCACACCTGGAGTACTGTGTACAGTTTTGGTCTCCTTACTTGAGAAAGGATATACTGGCACTGGAGGGGGTGCAGAGGAGATTCACTAGGTTGATTCCAGAGTTGAGAGGGTTGGTTTATGAGGAGAGACTGAGTAGACTGGGGCTATACTCATTGGAATTCAGAAGAATGAGGGGAGATCTTATAGAAACATATAAGATTATGAAGGGAATAGATAAGATAGAAGCAGGGAAGTTGTTTCCACTGGTGGGTGAAAGGCCTCAAAATAAGGGGGAGCAGATTTAGGACTGAGTTGAGGAGGAACTTCTTCACCCAAAGGATTGTGAATGTGTGGAATTCCCTGCCCAGTGAAGCAGTTGAGGCTACCTCATTGAATGTTTTTAAGGCAAGGATAGATAGATTTTTGAACAGTAAAGGAATTAAGGGTTATGGTGAGCGGGTGGGTAAGTGGAGCTGAGTCCACAAAAAGATCAGCCATGATCTTATTGAATGGCGGAGCAGGCTCGAGGGGCCAGATGGTCTACTCCTGCTCCTAGTTCTTATGTTTATGTTCATCTTTGATGCTTGAGGGAATAGAAGCAGAGGTTGGGCCGGGGCAGGAATAAAAGAAAATG
The DNA here is from genome assembly GCF_964213995.1 of Mustelus asterias. Lineage (NCBI taxonomy): Eukaryota > Metazoa > Chordata > Chondrichthyes > Carcharhiniformes > Triakidae > Mustelus > Mustelus asterias. The sequence goes on from NW_027590434.1 coordinate 335,094, forward strand.
CAACACAACAATGAGTCAAACCAAAAAGAAATATTGAAATAAAAACAGAAAGCACTGGAAGTGCTCAGCAGGTCTGGCAGCATCTGGAGAGAGAAAGGCAGCGTTAATGTTTTGGGTCAATGACTGTCCATCAGCACTTACTCCCTAACTTCACGGTTGTTGAAGTCCAGGTATCGGTTACTGATCCACTGCACCTCAAACCAGTCCCTGTAGTTGTTGTTCCCACAGCACTGGAACTCCATCTGAATGTGGTCTATGGTCCTCTTCTGGTAGCACCTGCCTGGGGTGTCTGTGTCCTTGTAGAAGCGGATTCCATTTTTCAGACCAATCTTCAGCGAGGCGTCCAGATTGCCCCTCATGAAGTAACTGAGGAGTGAAGCAAACAGCATAAGGAAGGTAAAGAAGAAGGAGAAGATCAGGTATGGCTCCACGTAACTCTTCCATCGGGGGAACTTGGCCAGATCCAGTGAGTCGTTGGATATTTTGACCCCGCTGAAATTAATGAGCATGGACAGGAGCCCCACAAAGATCAGGGTGTTGGGAACAAGGTGTATGTCCGTGTTGTCCATCACTTCACTCCGCCTCTTCAGTTCACACTTGAGGTAAATTCCCAGTGCCAAAGTTAGGACTCCAGTCAGAACCGAGAACCAGCAGAGCATCCACAGCGATTGTGCCAACTGCACACGCTTTTGGAAGGTGAATTTGACTTTGAACAGGACCATGTCTGTGCTGGTGGATCTCTCTAGCTTTACAGAGAGGGGAGGGGGTAGTGGGGAAGAGAATTCCGCAACACAACCAGATCAGATAGGCTTGAGTGCGACAGCCCTAACCTTCTCTTCCATTGCGGAGCTGCAGTGGTGGCTGCGGGGAGCTGAGGGGAAATGGAGACAGAAAGGTTTAACCTAATCTCCCAAATACCAGGTGGTAAAGCTGTGATTTAGAACCAGCGTCCTACCAATAAAAACAAAGAAGACAATTGTCCAAATCAGCAACTGGAGTCTCAATGTCACCTGTTGAGCTTTATCAGTGCTTAGCATGCTGTAATACCTCTTGTAATATGCACAGAATTAATCCACCAGCCTCTATCTCTTTGTATGTCTGAAGTATTTTGTTAAACCGAGTATAGTGGTACAAGTTGAATATCCTTTATCTGAAAGCCTTGGGGCTGGTTTTCAGATACTGTACAGAGACCTAGGCCTCCTGTTGGAACCGAGGTGGGAGTAGCACATTGTCTCCAGTTCCGTTACTCCAGGGGAAATGATTTCTCCAGTGTGGAATACTGCCAAGCATGTGTTTGCCTATCAATTTTAGAATGACCTCTCAAAGCCAGCTTTCTTCAATAAAATGAACAGTCGATGAGAAAAGTCAGAATTGTTGAGTACAAGACAAAGCTGATTAACATACAGTGTGAAACATGTCGATTGTCGGAAAAACCCATCTGGTTCACTAATGTCCTTTAGAGATGGAAACCTGGTCTGGCCAACATGTGACATGTCTGGCCAACATAAGCCTCTGAAGTGGAGGGCAGTTCGGCATGGGCAATAAATGCTGGCCCAGCCAGCGACACTCACACTCCCATAAACGAATAAAGAGAAACAAAATGAAAGTATCTCAGAATAACCCTTTCTAAATATCCAAACTCACTCACACACCAAACTAAATTAGAATAGAGGCTTTTTGCTGAAATGTTAACGGCAGTGGTTTAAGGGAAGTGGATAGATGATTGAAGGCTGGTTTATAATCTGCGCTCCCAGCACCGGTTTGTGAAACAATCGATGACTCTTGCTCAACTTTGCAGACGGACTTTGCGGGAAACCTGCAGTCAGTCGAATTTCAGAACATGGAGTGGCTTCGGAGCAACTTCCACTCATTTCCTGCTTTTGGCTGGGTCTGGAGCTCCAGGAGCTGTTGGCTAAAAACCTCCATCCTTGCTCTCGGCTGGGATTCTCCGGTTACGCTGAAATAGAGTTTTGGCTGGAAAGTCAAATTCTCCGTTCTCGCTGGCAGTGGGGCAGGCATGGACAAGATCGGAGAATCCCTCTCCTGTTATCTTCTTTACCCCTGAGCAGTTGATTCTTCTGGTTTTTCCCTCAAGAGCAAAGCCAGCCAATAAGTTTTTCAACACAGTTCCCCAGGCATGGTTTCCCCAAAGCCAGAATCCACCATGTCACTGCCAGGGTCAAGAGATTTCCAGATTCTATAAAACTGCTTAGTTACCTTTTCTTGTGAAATGTTCCAGAAACAGGAACTACCAGAGTCCTCGCATTAACCCTTTAAAGGATAGAGTCTTTAAAACAAAAACACAAATTGTTCCAGAATCTTCTTCAGCCTTGAAGATGAACCATTTCCCATGATTAAAGTGTTTACTTACATTACAATTCATGGAGTTCAGGCTTGAGGGCTCGAGTGGTGTCTATCATACTCAGGACATGGAGTGGAACTGAAATCACCAAATTGGGGAATTCTTAGGTTCCACCAGAAACAGTATGTCATATTGTTCATAAAAGCTCACTGCTTCATGGTGGCACAGTGGTTAGCACTGCTGCCTCACAGCGCCAGGGACCCAGGTTCGATTCCAGCCTTGGGTCATTGTCTGTGTGGAATTTACACGTTCTTCCCGTGTCTGCGTGGGTTTCCTCCCGGTGCTCTGGTTTCCTCCCACAGCCCGAAAGATGTGTAGGTTAGGTGGATTGGCCATGCTAAATTGCCCCTTAGTGTCCAAAGATGTGCGGGTTAGGTGGATTGGCCGTGCTAAATTGCCCCTTAGTGTCCCAATATGTGTAGGTTAGGGGATTAGCCATTGTAAAATGGGTGGGGATACAGGGAGAGGGCCTGGGTGGGGAGCTCTATTGGAGAGTTGATGCAGACTCGATGGGCCGAATGACCTCCTTCTGCTCTGTAGGGGCTCAATGTTTCACCGGGGAAAGGAAGAAAGCTGCCTGGATGAGTGCAGAATCATAGAATCCCTACAGTGCAGAAAGAGGCCATTTGGCCCATCGGTTCTGCACCGACCACAATCCCACCCAGGCCCTACCCCCATATCCCTACACATTTACCCACTAATCCCTCTAACCTACGCATCTCAGGACACTAAGGGACAATTTTAGCATGGCCAATCAACCCAACCCGCACATCTTTGGAATGTGGGAGGAAACCGGAGCACCCGGAGGAAACCCATGCAGACACGGGGAGGACATGCAGCTCCAACAACACTGGAGAAGCTTGATACCATCCAGGACAAAGTAGCCCCGCTCGATCGACACGCCATCCACCACCGACGCACAGTGCCAGCAGCGTGCAGCAACCCAACAAGACTCCTTCGATAGCAACTTTCAAACCCGTCACCTCCACCACATTGTACGGCTGTACTTTGTTTCTCCACAATCAACATGACCAATAACTTTAGCGTTTCCTCAGCAGTGCAGATACCTGAGAACACCACCACCTGAACGTTCCCCTCCGAGCCACTCACCATCCTGACTTGGAAATATATTTGATTTGATTTGATTTGATTTATTATTGTCACATGTATTAACATACAGTGAAAAGTATCGTTTCTTGCGCGCTATGCAGACAAAGCATACCGTTCATAGAGAAGGAAAGGAGAGGGTGCAGAATGTAGTGTTACAGTCATAGCTAGGGTGGAGAGAAAGATCAACTTAATGTGAGGTAGGTCCATTCAAAAGTCTGACGGCAGCAGGGAAGAAGCTGTTCTTGAGTTGGTCGGTACGTGCCCTCAGACTTTTGTATCTTTTTCCCGATGGAAGAAGGTGGAAGAGAGAATGTCCGGGGTGCGTGGGGTCCTTAATTATGCTGGATGCTTTGCCGAGGCAGCGGGAAGTGTCGACAGAGTCAATGGATGGGAGGTTGGTTTGTGTGATGGATTGGGCTACATTCACGACCTTTTGTAGTTCCTTGTGGTCTTGGGCAGAGCAGGAGCCCATACCAAGCTGTGATACAACCAGAAAGAATGCTTTCTATGGTGCATCTGTAAAAGTTGGTGAGAGTCGTAGCTGACATACCAAATTTCCCTAGTCTTCTAAGAAAGTAGAGGCGTAAAATAAACTATATCGGCTGTCCCTTCACTGTCACTGAGTCAAAATCCTGGAACTCCCTCCCTAACAGCACTGTGGGTGTGCCTACACAGTAAGGAGTCTAACAACACCAGGTTAAAGTCCAACAGGTTTATTTGGTAGCAAACGCCACACAAGCTTTCGGAGCGCTGCTCCTTCGTCAGATGGAGTGTACCTACACTACAGGGACTGCGGCGGGTTCAAGAAGACAGCTCACCACCACCTTCTCAAGAGATGGGCAATAAATGCTGGCCTAGCCAGCGACGCTACCTACATTTCTTGATCAAATTTATTAAAAGGTGACTCCAGTCCCACACCAATGTGGTTCAATCTTTACTTCCTCTCCAGGAGACAAGCAAGTGATCTAGTTATGAAAATAATAATAATTGAAGATGGATAATAAATGGTGGCCTTGCCTGCGATGCCTACATCTCGAGAGTGAATATAATAAAATAAGACAATGTCAGACCTATCACCACCTCAACACATCTAAAAATGCTTCTTAGTGAGTGAAGAACTGTTAATTGAAGTGTAGTCAATGTTGTAATGCAGGAAATGCAGCAGCCAATTTGTGCATAGCAGGATCCCACACACAGCAATGGAATCAATGACCAGATAATCTGCCCTCCCAGGTAGACTACTTGGAAGAAGAGCAGGGCGGGTTTTCCCAATGTTGTGGGGCCAATTTTTGTCCCGCAACCAATATAATTTTTTAAAAATTGGTCTTAATCACGTTCTTGTTTGTGGGATCTTGCTGTGTGTAAAATGCCTGTTTTTGTTCCCTGCTTTGCAGCAGTGGGTACACTTCAATAAATGACCTATTGGGCTGTCAATCACTTTGACATGTCCTGGCTTCAGTGAACGGTGTTATAGAAATGCAGGTTGTTCTTACTGAAAGAATGAATTCTCAGTCTTTAATCTGAAAGGTGGCGGCTGCAGTATCTTTACCACCAGCAGGGGTCAGTGCTGTTCTTTGTTTCTCCACAGTCGATCGCAGCAATAAATTGAGTTATTCCTCAGCCAATGCTGAGTGGGATCTCGAACAGGAGACGGGCCAAGAGCTCTTTAACCTGTCACTGTCAGACAGCCTGAACTTCTGTTTGCTTATGAAATGTTCAAGCTGTCCTGGCCAATGGATGGATGGTGGAGAAACCCTACAACTTGTTCTGTATTCTGTAATTATAAAAACCTCACGTTGTTTTGTTTCTTAAAGACTTGATTAGTTGTAAATATTCGCATTCCAACCATTATTCATGTAAATTGAGTTTGTGTCTTTATGTGCCCTGTTTGTGAACAGAATTCCCACTCACCTGAAGAAGGGGCTTGGAGCTCCGAAAGCTTGTGTGGCTTTTGCTACCAAATAAACCTGTTGGACTTTAACCTGGTGTTGTTAAACTTCTTATTATAAAAACCACCAGAGATCCTGTCACAAATTCAGGATGTTCCAAAGCTCAGGAACGTTTTACTGATGCCTGGTCCCTTGGAGTAAATCCATTTCTGTACAGAACGATCCCACACACACAGCAATGTGCTAATTACCCAGACCTTCTGTTGTGAGTGATGTTGATTGAGGGAGGGATGGATATTTTCCCCAGGACACCGGGGATAATACTCAGGCTGGAACTTCCCACAGCCACTACCCCCCACTCCCCCATGCTTCACCCCCAAAACAGTCTCTGGAACACCCAGAGAGGGCAGATTTTACTGAAAAAGACTGACCCTCTGACAGTGCGGCACTCCTTCAGCACGGACCCTCTGACAGTGCGGCACTCCCTCAGCACTGACCCTCTGACAGTGCGGCACTCCCTCAGTACTGACCCTCTGACAGTGCGGGGCTCCCTCAGCACTGACCCTCTGACAGTGCGGCACTCCCTCAGTACTGACCCTCTGACAGTGCGGCACTCCCTCAGTACTGACCCTCTGACAGTGTGGCACTCCCTCAGCACTGACCCTCTGACAGTGCGGCACTCCCTCAGTACTGACCCTCTGACAGTGCGGCACTCCCTCAGCACTGACCCTCTGACAGTGCGGGGCTCCCTCAGCACTGACCCTCTGACAGTGCGGCACTCCCTCAGCACTGACCCTCTGACAGTGCGGCACTCCCTCAGTACTGACCCTCTGACAGTGCGGCACTCCCTCAGCACGGACCCTCTGACAGTGCGGCACTCCCTCAGTACTGACCCTCTGACAGTGCGGCACTCCCTCAGTACTGACCCTCTGACAGTGCGGCGCACCCTCAGTACTGACCCTCTGACAGTGCGGCACTCCCTCAGCACTGACCCTCTGACAGTGCGGCGCTCCCTCAGCACTGACCCTCTGACAGTGCGGCACTCCCTCAGCACTGACCCTCTGACAGTGCGGCGCTCCTTCAGTACTGACTCTCTGACAGGGCGGCGCTCCCTCAGCACTGACCCTCTGACAGTGCAGCACTCCCTCAGCACTGACCCTCTGACAGTGCAGCACTCCCTCAGCACTGACAATCTGACAGTGCGGCACTCCCTCAGTACTGACCCTCTGTGTGTGTGATCCAGATTAAACAGGGAGTGTGGCCCAGATTAAAGAGGGAGTGTGTGACCCAGATTAAACAGGGAGTGTGACCCAGATTAAACAGGGAGTGTGACCCAGATTAAAGAGGGAGTGTGTGACCCAGATTAAACAGGGAGTGTGACCCAGATTAAAGAGGGAGTGTGTGATCCAGATTAAACAGGGAGTGTGACCCAGATTAAACAGGGAGTGTGACCCAGATTAAACAGGGAGTGTGTGATCCAGATTAAACAGGGAGTGTGTGACCCAGATTAAACAGGGAGTGTGACCCAGATTAAACAGGGAGTGTGACCCAGATTGAACAGGGAGTGTGTGACCCAGATTAAACAGGGAGTGTGACCCAGATTAAACAGGGAGTGTGTGACCCAGATTAAACAGGGAGTGTGACCCAGATTAAACAGGGAGTGTGACCCAGATTAAACAGGGAGTGTGACCCAGATTAAACAGGGAGTGTGACCCAGATTAAACAGGGAGTGTGTGACCCAGATTAAACAGGGAGTGTGTGACCCAGATTAAACAGGGAGTGTGACCCAGATTAAACAGGGAGTGTGACCCAGATTAAACAGGGAGTGTGACCCAGATTAAACAGGGAGTGTGACCCAGATTAAACAGGGAGTGTGACCCAGATTAAACAGGGAGTGTGACCCAGATTAAAGAGGGAGTGTGTGACCCAGATTAAACAGGGAGTGTGACCCAGATTAAACAGGGAGTGTGTGATCCAGATTAAACAGGGAGTGTGACCCAGATTAAACAGGGAGTGTGACCCAGATTAAACAGGGAGTGTGACCCAGATTACACAGGGAGTGTGTGACCCAGATTAAATCTGCAATCTGTGAACAATGTGCACTGTCTTGTCTGTTTTGGATTCAAAATTCAATTTGATTTGTTTGGGAGCAAAGGCTCCAGATTTTGAAAGGATGTTATGTTCCAATGGGAATTGTCCCTTGTCTCTCTCCATGTTTATGCTGTCAATGATGTCACATGGAGCTCTCCCAGGATGGCTCTGATTGGTTTATGGTGGGCAATTAGCATCTAGTCGCGTCATGCTCCTGAGGAGATTTGATGAAGATGTTAAAAATCATGAGGGGGTTGGACCGAGCAGACGGGGAGAAACTGTTCCCGCTGGGAAAAGGATCAGGAACGAGGGGGCACAGATTTAAAGTGATTTTCAAAAGAAGCAAATGTGATGTGAGAAGAAACTTCTTCACCCAGCGAGTGGTTAGGATCTGGAATGTTCGATCTGGGAGTGTGGTGGAGGCAGGTTGAAGCGAGACATTCAAGAGGGCATATCTCGGCCTTTTGGCTAAGATGCAAATGAGCTCAAATCTTGGAGGAGGAACCTCCCCCTTCTCCAATCAGCTTGGCTCATGTAGATCAGGCCCAGGACAGGGTAAATGGTCGCTTGCCCTGTCTTGCCAGACTGGATCGGAAATGTCTCAACTTGTTGAGACTCTGAATTGGACTTGATTTGATTGAATTGGAAAAGTATTTTTTTTTAAATTCAAGAGGGCATTGGATGATTATTTGAATAGAAACAGTGTGCAGGGATTTGATTTATTATTGTCACATTATTAGCACACAGTGACAAGTATTGTTTCTTGCGCGCTATACAGACAAAGCATACCGTTCATAGAGAAGGAAAGGAGAGGGTGCAGAATGTAGTGTTACAGTCACAGCTAGGGTGCAGAGAAAGATCAACTTAATGCGAGGTAGGTCCATTCAAAAGTCTGACGGCAGCAGGAAAGAAGCTGTTCTTGAGTCGGTCGGTACGTGACCTCAGACTTTTGTATCTTTTTCCCGACGGAAGAAGGTGGAAGAGAGAATGTCCGGGGTGCGTGGGGTCTTTAATTATGCTGACTGCTTTTCCCCGAGGCAGCGGGAAGTGCAGACAGAGTCAATGGATGGGAGGCTGGTGATGGATTGGAGGAAAAGGCAGGGAGAGCGGGTGCACACTCGATGGGCCACATGGCCTCCTTCTGCGCCAAAACAATTCCGTGATTCTGAGAGTGCACCACATCCTGTGATACGGAGTAGAGAATGTCGCTGAATGGTGTCACCTGACTGGCACCATTAGTCTGCAAGCTCAATCCCAAACCTCAACTCAGGAAAAGGCAGTCAGCAGTTTAACACCAACTGATGTGATTGTATAATGCTGCAGGAAATCTGTGTTAATTATAGCAGGCTGGGCACACTGGATCAGAACAATAACCTTTAGTTCCTGTGACCAAGTTCCCACCTGACCCCCAACTGAAGGCATAAAAGCCTGAATAGAACAGTACAGCACAGTACAGGCCCTTCGGCCCTCGATGTTGTGCCGAGCTTTGTCCAAAACCAAGATCAAGCTATCCCACTCCCTATCATCCTGGTGTGCTCCATGTGCCTATCCAATAACCGCTTGAAAGTTCCTAAAGTGTCCGACTCCACTATCACAGCAGGCAGTCCATTCCACACCCCAACCACTCTCTGAGTAAAGAACCTACCTCGGACATCCCTCCTGTATCTCCCACCATGAACCTGATAGTTATGCCCCCTAGTAAGATCTACATCCACCCAAGGAAATAGTCTCTGAACGTACACTCTATCTATCCCCCTCATCATCTTATAAACTTCTATTAAGTCGCCTCTCATCCTCCTCCGCTCTAAAGAGAACAGCCCTAGCTCCCTCAACCTTTCCTCATAAGACCTACCCTCCAAACCAGGCAGCATCCTGGTAAATCTCCTCTGCACTCTCTCCAATGCTTCCACATCATTCTTATAGTGAGGTGACCAGAACTGCACACAATATTCCAAATGTGGTCTCACCAAGGTCCTGTACAGTTGCAGCATAACCCCGCAGCTCTTAAACTCAAACCCCCTGTTAATAAACGCTAACACACTATAGGCCTTCTTCACGGCTCTATCCACTTGAGTGGCAACCTTCAGAGATCTGTGGATATGAACCCCAAGATCTCTCTGTTCCTCCACATTCCTCAGAACCCTGCCGTTGACCCTGTAATCCGCATTCAAATTTGTCCTACCAAAATGAATCACCTCGCACTTATCAGGGTTAAACTCCATCTGCCATTTTTCGGCCCAGCTCTGCATCCTATCAATGTCTCTTTGCAGCCGACAACAGCCCTCCACCTCATCCACTACTCCACCAATCTTGGTGTCATCAGCAAATTTACTGA